>NC_083477.1:5861587-5874087 GCF_030014155.1 Tachysurus vachellii | reverse complement strand
CAACATCACAGACTTCATCACACACCAGCATCTGTTCAGCATGTATAGTAATTTTGTGCACATGTCTATGGCCTCAAGCATAACCTCCAGACATAAAGGCCATGGATGAGAGTGTAACTGGAGAGGTTATCTGTCTTTATCAGTTTTGGCCAGTTCACTGACTGCTGTGCTGAGCAGTTTGTTTTAAACTTCCATAGGAGCGTTTAACAGAGCGAGATTCTTATCTCAGACGCTGATAGATTTGTTGTTATACGTGCTGCATGCCGACTGATGACCTGGCCAGTCTCAGCTGTTACAAGCACTAAATAAGTGCATAAGCTTCATAAAATAATAATAATAATAATAATAATGCCCTGCGATGGGTTGGCACTCCATCCAGGGTGTATCCTGCCTTGATGCCCAATGACGCCTGAGATAGGCACAGGCTCCCCGTGACCCGAGGTAGTTCGGATAAGCGGTAGAAGATGAATGAATGAATGAATAATAATAATAACAATGCTGCTGCACAACAATTACACACATTAAAAATCATAGCATATAAAGAACCTAATTTCTGACATGGCTAAAATGGTCTACATGTGCGTGTTGCATTTCATCTAGAAATAATGTTCATCTTTAGTACAATCTCTCTCTCTCTCTCTCTCTCTCTCTCTCTCTCTCTCTCTCTCAGATTAAAGCTTAAAAAATGACAACTATATAAATGACAAATATATTGTGGACTTGTTTTAAGCTCTTAATTCCTAGCTAAGTATTTTAATTCGATTTTGATCTGTGATTTGTGTCAAAATAAACTCCTGCTTGTTAGCTGTGTTACTTCAACTCAAGCCTTTGTGGTAAAAGTTTAAAAATCTAAAAGTCTTCTAATAACAATAATAATAATTTCTTAGAGACAAACCAAAAAAATTCTAATTCCTTACCGTGTGATTATGGTAATGAATACATGTGATTATCTAAACTAATACTGAATGTTTGTGTTTTTGTTGAGTCAGCGTTTAGCATTAAAAAACCCAGTGTGAACCTAAAGTAGGTTCCCTAAACACCAAACACCATATGTTTATTGCTTTCAGACTGCTTTATTTAGCTATTTGGTGTGTGTGGTTGTGTGTGTGTGTGTGTGTGTGTGTGTTGGGATTGTCTTAGGTGTCAAACTGTAGACCACACACAATTTGGCACAGATATCCTCTGAAAGCAACAGAATAAACAAACAAACCGAGGAGGTTGCAAGATAATTTTTGAAGTAGACCAGTGACGTTATAACACATGTGATGAGTCACTCGGCAGGTTTTTATTGCGATCGTGATGAGTGTTTTTACTCTGGTTAATGTTTTTTTTCTCATGGTTATTGCTGCAAAGCAGTCTTTGCTTTTTAAATGGCAAATGACACGAGACATGTTTGTGAGAGATAGATACACACAATCAAACTAAACCAAAAACTAACCTGCTTCTTGTCATCTCCGTTAAGACGCTAGGTTTTCTGGAATGGCTACGGTTCGGGTTCTGGGTTTGTACCTTGTATTTAGGGATTAGTATGCTTAATGTAGAGTCAATGTTAGGAACAATGTCCAACATTTTGATTTAATGCCTGCACATTCCTTTGCAGGACACCTGAGGGGGTTATCTTTTCTTTTTGTGGTTCTGTATTAGGCTAGTTAATAATTACTAATTACCTATTGTTTTTTTTGAAAAGTAAATGGACAGATTTGTCTATAGGGCTCTTAAAATAGTTTTTAATGATTGTAAACTCCACTGCTCATATTTTACCCAGGGTTAGCAATTCATTCTGGCTCTTCAAAATCTTCAAATTTAAGGTGTTAACTAACATGTTTGGATAAATACAGCATATGATAGCATTAAATAACGGCTTGTCTCGGACTTTCGCGTCACTGAGGGGAAAAGGACAGATCTGCCATTCTGTGCCTGATCAAACGTTGTTTTACAGATTTGTAATCTTGTATTGCTTTAGTCTTAAAGCTGACCTGGCATCGCTGATATCCAGTTCCCACTAATTTTCAGTATCACGTATTTCCAATTTCGCTATCACACACACTTCCATGATGTTCAGTGTTTTGCCTCCTGACGCTACCGAGCTGTTTGTGTTAAGTGTTTCTACGTTCTGGTTTTTACATGATATGAGGCACACTCTGTTAAATTTCTAAATGGGTGTCTGTTGCTAAGCAACTACCCGTAACTTTCTAACACCACATTCTTGCAATGCACCACAAAAGCAGTGCTAAACTATCTCCTGAGCAGGGTTTTTTTTATAAAACTGGGTCAAAACAATGCTAACCCTCTATCTAGGTGTGAAACGGTCCTCCACCTGGGGTAAAAGCAGGGTTTAGAGCATTACCTGGGATCATGTACATTGTGTAAAGCTCTTTTATATGTTGTTAGAACTTAGATCACCCAGACCCTAGTCTAGTGTTTGAGCATTTGAGAGTTATGTCTTCTTTCTCTTCTTCTGTCTCATGTCAGCGTTTCTTCAGCTTGGAGCAGAAGCACTGCCGAGCTGGCGCTGATTGGTTGTCCAGCTCATCGTATGAGAAATCAGGAATGTGTGAGCTTTGGCAGGGGATCTGTACACCAAGAGGTCAAGGGTGGCACCTTACTGAAATCCACAACCATAAATACTCCTGATCATATTTCATCTCCAGTCACGCTGAAGCTGCGTGCTGTTACACTTCCCGGTTCTACACACTCATTTCTCAGACACATAGGGCTATTGAGCTGATATTTTTGGTTGAGAATCACCACAGCGAGTGCTGTCATCTGACTCGAGTGTAGAAAACAACACAAAGTAAACAAAGTTTAATTGGCAAGTGCTGGAGTTAGCGATGAGGGTTTCCACATCACGATGTTTGAAGGCGATGCTGTGACACACAGAATGAATCACTAATCAAGTTTAGGTTTTGCAGAAAGCAGAACAGATGTGCCGCATTTTGAACATTTTTTTTTTTAATTTTTTAATACTAAAAAGGAGAGAAATCATTTTAACAACATGAAATATGACCATGAAAACACACACACCATATCAGCTGCTTACAGTCTGAATTTGTGAATAATGAAATGTCAAAAATCCTAAATATTCATTTTTAATAAATAGTCTGATCAAATTTTACAATATTTAAAACAGTACAAAATTATAACAATTAATATCCGCTCGAATTGTTTTAAAACAATTAATTAAATGAATGAATAAATAAATCATATTAACATGGTAAAAATAAAAAATTTTGAGCCAATACATTTAGTGAATTTGTCTTCACTAATTAGTAAAACATATAAACCAATAAATGATTCTAGCAACATTTACAATTGTAAAAAAAAATCTAAAAAAGAATGAAATATCATCACATAGCACATAACATTAGCAACATCAGGAGCTTTCGATGCATTTGCTATACAAACAAATAAATATACAAATAAATAATCAGTAAATAATATTACAATTTTATCATTTTAAATATCTAAAACAAAGTTATAACATCAAATCAGCAGCTTCAATATACATATTTTTTTACAGGTATTCTGAAAAGATATGATGATACGCACAATATCATGGATACAAGGAATGTATCATGACATGATTTATTCCAATACAGATTTATTTATAGCTCAACCCTACACACAGTTGTATAGCTCAACCCTACACACAGTTGTATAGTTCAACCCTACACACAGTTGTATAGTTCAACCCTACACACAGTGTCCTCAGAGAGGTGAAGTGGAGGCGAGGCGAGGCAGGAGGGCCGGGGGCGGGGGGTTTGGCACATGGGGGGGACCTGTGTACTCAACCTGAAGGCAAATTTGTGTTCTATATGGACACACAGTCAACGTGTGTGTGTGTGTGTGTGTCTATGTGTGTGTATGTGTTTGTGTGTGTGTTTATGTGACAGAGAGAGAGCAGTATGTGTGCAGCTGTTTCCCAATAGGAAGCTGCTCTGTACTCTGCAAGTCCTGTTGCTAAAAAAGCAAGAGCGTGTAAAAAAAAAAAAGAGAGAGAGAGAGAAAGAGAGAGAGAGAGTGTGAGAGAGAGAGAGAGAAAAGCAGTTAAAATGGAAGTCCACAGAGATGGATTGATAGACTGGGCGACATGACAGGTGTGCATCACAAGAAATGCTTCCTTTTAAATTTTTAGCTCAGAAAGACATCTGTTTTTTTTTTGTTGTTTTTTTTGCCTTACGTGCGTGTGGTGTGTAAACTACACAGAGATCTATTTACATCACACCTTTCACACCTTCTATGTTCTGTAAGAGTTAATTAAAATGATAAGCTACAATAGAGTGATGATTGTGCAGTGTTTGTACAGTTATAACACTCACAGCAAACCCAAGCATGACCTTTATTTGCTGTCCCGCTAATTCACGCCATGTTTGTTACCCGCTAGTCTTTTGTAAACATCTAGCAAGCGTTATTTGCTGTTTTTGTTTGTTTTGGGTGTTCCGTTGAATACAAGAGTAGCCAAAATGTAAATGTTTCTTCATCAATCTAGTCAAACTCTAATGAATTAAATAACATACCGATCACTGATTATGGGCCAGGCTTAATTTTAGCTTTGATTTTATAAGCTAATGGCTAGCTATGTACACTCACTAGAGGCAACATGTCTGCTTTTTATTTTGTTGCTCTTTACAGTAATTGCAGGTAGGAACTGAAATTGTGGAACAACTTGCATGCAGCATTGAATTATTCTGAGGAATCATTGAAATTTTGTAACTTCGGGATTTGGGGCACAAAGTGGGGGACACTCTGGACAGGGTACCAATCCATCACAGGGCACAATCTCAAACGCACTATAGACAATATAGAGACAACTAAGAGCATACAACGCATGTCTTTGGACTGGGGAATGAAACCAGAGTACCCCGAGGAGAACGTGGGAAGAATCAAACCTCTGTGTGTTTTCAAAAATAAAGTATTGTGTGGTTGCACTGGCACCTCATACAGAGCACAAGCAGTTTGGATTGGTCCAAAGGTCACCATGACCATGCAAGCATGACACTTCTACTCCGTGATTATGTTATATGTTGAATATATTGATAGCAGTTTTATTGTCACATGTACAAATACAGTGTAATTCTCTTCTTTGAACATCTGAGCTTGTAGGTAATCTGGAGTCAAAGCACAGGGTCAGCCATGATACCCTGGGGCAGAGAGGTTTAAGATCCTAACTCCGGGTCCTGACAGGTGGCTGCTTAGCCGTGTCAAGGCTTGAACTAATGAACTTTTGATCAGCTTTAATCGCAGAGTGACCGCTGCCACAGTAGGTTTTGTGCTCACAAAACCTTAGCAGAACTAAATATCAAGATACATGAAATTTGTGTAATGAAAATGCAGTTTGTATATTTGTAGATCAGGCCTTCTCTGGATTTAATGACTTGGGATTCAAACAGCTGGAAAAACCCAAGTGTGAATACATCCAACTTTTAAGCAGTCAAAAGGTCTGAACCCTGGTACTCTCGAAAACTGTATTTAAAGCTCTCTTCTAATGACCTGTGGTACAAGTCTGAATCCATGTAACCTGATTTGTTTAAGTGAACATTAATTTTTTTGTTTCTACTTTTGTAGAGTTGTTATGGTTTTTGATATACAAAAGACATTTGTAATGCCGACTGAGGCATTTATTCTTTGTTCTGTGACTGCTTAAAATCTTCTTTTATAACAGGTCAACTACAGTTTTGTAGGTATTCTTGTACAATAAGTGGTGGTGTTGGCACCAATGGTAAATAATATAAAACAGCAATCCTAGTGTCTACCATTTTGCAAACCTGAGAGCACAAACATGGAATTGTGCAATCAAGCCACAGTTCGGATGTTCTTCTCCCTAAACACAAACCCGTGGTCACATAAAAGCCCCCCTCCATGAATCAGTCAAGGATCTGTCCTGGGTGCGGACTTGAAAACGCCAAAAACAGCAGTTCATATTGGGAAAAAGCATGCGATTTTGGACAAGGAGTCCTGCGGCAGCTGCAGATTTCCTACACTCGGTAAAGGATTTTGGTCATCTTTGAAGCATTAGTCACTTTGTGGAGCTGGTACATCTCTAGATGCCTCAGGATCCTAACAGGGTTGTCCTTTTCTCACTGAAGGTCTGAAATCTTCATGACACAGAACACAACAGGAGCTGGTACAATCTCTGGATGCCTCAGGATGGGAAGATAAAGAGAAGCAAGTGGAGAGGAATTAGCGTAGCTGCTGTTCATAATATTAACCAGCACTAGATTATAATGTGCATACACCGAGTCCTCTGTTTTTCACATGTATCACCACATACTGCCATTATGGCTTGCTAGGTTTTCAACAATGTTTCAGGGATGTTGCTAATTCAGACTGATCAAAAATCATCAAGCATTCTTCATCAGTAAGAGACAAGCATGTGGCTCTCTGTCACACTCAACATTGCTGTTGGTCAGCCTCAACCATAGAATTTGCGCTATAACTTCACAAACACAGACTGTAAAAATCTAGCACACTGGTTCTTAACCTGGGATCCGGGGACCTCAAAAAGTTCTAGGATGTCGACCTTTAAAAATGTTGACGGATGTGGGTGAAAGCGGTAGTATGAAATCAGCTAAAGTTTTAGTTTTCGGTAGATCACTAACCTACTGTGAAATTTGTATAAATTTGGTGGTGTTTGTGTGAGACAAAACATTTCAACACGCCGACACTCTTGTTTCAATAAGAATCAAATCACGGGTCTCACAAGCCCTTTAAATTTAGGTGAGTAAAAGAAAAAAAGAGGGTTAGGGTTATGAAATGTTGAGTTAATGCAGAAACTCCCCAGAGATAATGGCATGCTCTATGGCTCTTTTTCTTTCCCCAACTGACTTACTAGCTTATCTCTTTTCACCCTCTGATCCTTCTTCATTGTCATTTTGTGTGTGTGGGTGTGAGAAAGTGTGAGAGTTTCTGGGTTTGCTGGGTTTGCACTTTATCTGATGAGCCATGTTTGTTTTATGTCAAACTCTTTTGCAAGTGACCTTGACTAAAATCCGCTCATTTCTGTAGAATGCATGAGCTTTCTCAACCTCAACTTCTATCTATCTATCTATCTATCTATCTATCTATCTATCTATCTATCTATCTATCTATCTATCTATCTATCTATCTATCACCTTTCAAGGATGAATGTATACTTTTTAAACGAATATAGAAAATATGTAAAAAAAAAAAAAAGTGTTCATGGCTCATACAAAAGTAGACACTCATTCATATTTCTTGAGTGTTATAAATCGTATACAGTGATTTTAGAGATTAAAAGTAACCTAATTATGAACTTTCTATTTTTTATTCTATGATGCTATAGTTCTGTAAAGCTGATGTCCATTGTTAAAAGCGCTATACAAATAAATTGAATTGAAATCACTATTCGAAAAGCTTTAGTATATTAAAAACGGAACAATATCGTTATTGCTCACAGGAACAAGTAGCAGAAGTAGCAGGAACAGTAATATTTGTGTACCATTTCTTCCATCTTTGACTGTGGTAATGTGGTATTATTGCTGGCACTTCACCTGCTGCCCTAAAATCATGAATAAACTCAACTTGAAGATAAACTTAGTTTCAACTCACAAGTAGTCAAGATCATGGATTACTTTACGTTTCATTTTTGAAAACTTATAAACTTGAGTTCAATATACAAATCTCTGAATATGAGAGTTTAATAGAAATAATTTTACATAACTTCATCATGTTTTATAGTGCTAGGAAACCATCTGTATGCCTTCTGTATAAAACTTTGGAAAGTCTGTGCTAATGCTATCTGTAGCTATCATGCTAATTTGCTTGAATCACTCTTACTCAGCTACAGTATGTGTATATTAGCAGGAATGGGGGATGGGTTGAATTTTACAAACTTCTTGTCTTGCTTTCATGGGCAAGATTTGATGACAAACACTAAGCTTTCTATGATTGTTGTGCTAGCAGCATATGGTTTATAAGGCAAGGTTTTAAATAAGTGGTGGTGAATAAGATTTGACTGAATTTAACTCAAAGCTCCGCCCCAGAACCTACCAGTTTCCCAACAAACTGACACAGGTGCAGAGTAACACACTGAGGGAAGTATGTATAAAAAGAGGACAGTTGAAACCCAAACAAACAGGTCGTCACGACACACAGTTTTCCAAACAGTTTTCCAAACAGTTCTTCATATTTTCAAGAAGTAAACAAATGCCTATTGCACCTTAAATTAAACACAAAGAGCTGTCTAGATAGAAACAGTAGCATATTTGAATAAGAATGTTAGCATTACCTACTTGAAGGAGTACAGGCCAATAATTCCAACAACCAGTACACCATAATGTTTAAATGAGTTTAAATCATCCCAAATAAAAATGGACACAGTTTATAAGTGTCCTTCGGGACAGAGCCCGGAACAGACAATTAACCGTTCCAACCAGCAGGAAATTGATCTTCTTTTTTATTTTTTTACATTCTTAGTGTTCTTGACCTTCCATGTATTGTTTATCCTCGCTCACACAAACACATATATATTTATATTTTATATTTATATCTCCACTCCTTCGCTCTTTTCATGACGATAAACTATTCAACTATCCGCTTCTATGAATTCGTTATCAAACGTTTTTTTTACACGCCTACTGTATCGATCAGAGCCACAAGCTACAGTAAGTGGTGTGTAACGTAGCCTACAGTTTTTAGCTGCCGGTTGTTTCTCTGTCAACAGCAACAGCGCACTCTGTTCCAGACATGTAAATAATGGCAAGGTTTCAAACAGCACGCCACTTTCAGCAGCTTGATTTGTGCTTGAATTTTTGCTTTTTAGATGAATAAGTTAAAAAAAAAATGTCTTTGCATCCTCTTTCTCTCAGGCAGTCTCTACATACTTTAATGGATGTGCCTTGCTCAGTAAGCCACTAATAAGCTTGAGCAGGACAGAGCCACTTCTCTTCCTCGTGCTTTACAGCCTAATGATTTATTTTTCTGGAGAGAGAGAGAGAGAGAGAGAGAGAGAGAGAGAGAAATAAACTGCATAACAGACAGAAAGCAGCCGAGAAAGATTTACAAATTCATCTCAAGTCAAAAGTGAAAAACAGATCTGCAATAGTAGCAACACACACACACACACACACACACACCTGCATACAGCTATAATTTTATTTGACGTGAAGCAGCTGAAATCAGCAGGAATGCTGCACTGATTTTTTTTTTCCAGCGTCATCACACTGTCCTCTTTGGGTGAGCTGTTTCTTATCACTGACCAGGTTCCTGAACTCTGAACTCTGACCTCTTTCCTAATTGTGTAGAATATTTCGGTGAAATAAAAAGTTTTTTTTCGACACGTGACATAGGGCTTTGTGGTTACCTGGTAACACGACATTCAGGTGATGGATCGACTGCTTACAGCTGTTACAACATAAATGATTAACTCGGTTCATGGATTTAATGTTTCACAAGATTAAATGTAACGTGTATGGTTTTTATTATTTATTTCTTTACTTGAAGTTTCCTTACCAGGCATTTAAGTAATCGGACTTGTTTGTCCAGCAAAACCCACAGATTTCAAAAACGTCAACACCTTGAACACATTCTCAAAGCAATACTCAGAACTTTGCTTCCACCAGCTGCTCGTCTTCCCATAGTGCCTCCTGATTCCATCTCTTCCCCAGTTAAGGAACTCACACACACATTATGGAAAAGAAAACATGATTTATTAAACCACCTTCTTCCATTGCTTCAATGGTCCAAATCTGATGCTCACTAGCCCACTGTAAGGCTTTTATTGGTGGACAGGGGTCAGCATGGACACGCTGGAAAGAAAGATGGACTAGATGGACTAGCCCAGTCTGTGAGCCTTTTGAGCCCATTATCCTATTGCTGGTTCACCGATTGGTTCTCCTTGGACCACTTTTGTTAGGTATAAACCACTGCATACCAGGAACATCTCACAAGACCTGCTGTATTGGAGCTGCACTGACCAAGTCGTCAAACCATCACAATCTGGTTCCTGTCAAAGTCACTCAGATTCTTACACTTGCCCATTTTTCCTGCTTCCAACATATCAACTTTGAGAACTGACTGTTGACTTGCAGCCTAACATATCCCTCCACTTGCCAGGTGACACTGTAATGACATAATCGTTGTTGGTATTTTTATTGGGAACTTTCTCTTCTCGTTGAACAACAGTGGAATAGAGTTAAAAGTGTATACTGTGTGTTTAAATTTGCTCTTTGGAATCCCTTGATAGACTCAGACAATGCTAAGCCCAAATCACACACACACACACACACACACACACACACACACACACACACACACACAGTGTTGTCTAGGCTATAATCCTCTAATCCCTTCTGGGTGTTCATTGCATCTGTCTGTCTGAGATCTGTCTGACGGCACTAGCCAGATCCGTCTAAAGATTACCATCATGTCAAAACGTCTGCATGCTTTCTGATGATGTTGTGATCTTGTAGATCAGGGGTGTCCAACCAGTCAGAGACCAAGAGCCACATTTTTTTTTACTATGTTACCGCAAAGAACCACATCATACACATGGGCACACTTGAACATCACTTTTTTTTCCCTGCCATTTTGAGAGCGAACTTGACACAAATTGTTTACTCAAATGATCTTGCTCCTACTCGGAAACTTTGAGGTATTTTCATCCCACTCACATGCGCGTTTGACGAAAATACCGTATTGAACTCAAGCGAAGCGAACACGCACATTAAAAAGACACAAATACAAACTTCGATATGAACGTAAAAGCCGCATGAAACCGGGCAAAGAGCCGCATGCCGCTCGGGAGCTGCGGGTTGGCCGCCCCTGTTGTAGATGTATCTGATTGTCCCTGACCAAAAGTAAACAGTGAAGCTGATTGAACCAATCTGAAGGATCCTTTTGGTTACCTTTTAACCAGAGGCCAAAACATGTTTTGTTGTGTCCGTGTTCATGAATGTCTTTGTCATGCCACACTGCTCAGTGGTAGTTAATATGAAGCTCATATGAAAGCAGATACTCAGGGCTTTAAGAATCTAGTTTTAAAGTATTTCTGTCTTTAAAGCATTTCCTACTAGGGGCAATATATTAATATAAATAAAAGTGGTTCTTTTTTCCACACAAATGTTTGTATCTTCAGTAAATTCTGATATCAAACCCATTTCTGTTCTCAGAGCAGAGACGCCACAAGCCTTTCTTCATAAGCAGCTACAATGTGAAGAGGAAACTACAATGTAAAACTACTAAAATTCTGTTTAAATTTATCCACAGAGGGAAAAACACACGTCTCACACTGAAAGCCAAAAGAGTCCTGACTCATTTTATATCAGACTTGCTGCGTTAAAATAATTAAATTTTACTACTGATTGAAAATTGCATTGTAAAGGGTTAAAAATCTGGAGTGAGATTATTGGTCACAAGGCGGGAATACTCCATATGGCAGGACGGGGTGTCATGCACACACATATTCACACCTAGGGGTCATTTATTATGCACAATCCACAAAGCAGCTTGTTCCCTTAGGAGAAAATGCCAAACTCCAGACAGACTGTAACCTGAGCTCAGATCCGAGAGCATAGCTCCTCATCAGCGCATCACTACCAGTTACTGAATTAATTAAAAATGGGAAGTGTCTTTCTGCCCAGGATACATCAGGCTTGTGTGGGGTAGACATTACAGCATCTGACATCAGATCTGTACTGATCCACTCATTCTGGAGCTTGTGTGTCTGTATGGCGGGTCATGCTTCAGAAAATGGCGTATATACAGCAGAGACGGTTCCCTTCCTGCACATAAACCCAATCTGCGTTAAACCGGCGTTTTAATGTGGTCATAAAGCAGCTTCGGCTTCAGCTTGCTCCGATCAAACAGTCCGATCAGTTTGAATGAAGAGCCGGGAAGTGCTTTCTCCCTCCTTATCTCCTCTCCTCTTCTCCTCAAATTTAGTAGCGGTGTGTGTTTTAAACTGACGTCCAGGCAAAGAGAGTGTTAAATTAACACTGAATTCAGGGAACAGAAAACTTCACACTGATATATGAGTAATGCTTCATCCAGCCGAGCGGTCTCATCCGCAGCAGCTCACAACAAATTAAGCAACAAATGTAACGATGAAGGAGAATCAGAGGTTGATTCAGAGAGCTTTCTGAAGAAGCAGGTCGATTTTTCAAAGTAACAGGTTAGAAATGTTATGGCTGTCCGTCTGTCTCTTTCCTGCTCTCTTGCTCCCTCGCACTTTCTCTCTGTCTGGTTGTCTTTCTCCCTCTCTCTTACCAACCCCCACCATCCACCCCACCCCCCCACCCCATCTCTCTTCATGACTCTCTCATTTCTTTTCTCTCATCTCTCTCTCTCCCTCTCTCTCTCTCTCTCTCTCTCTCTCTCTCTCTCTCTCTGGTGCATGCTGGAAGTTAAGTGAGGGCTGTGTGGGGTGAAGTAGAGATACCTGTTCACATCTCTTTTTTTCCTTCTGCATGATTTGCTGAGTGTTTTGAGCTGGTTGGAATTATTATTCAAACATAGACGGTGCCTCCGGAAGCGACGTTATC
>NC_083477.1:5809087-5856587 GCF_030014155.1 Tachysurus vachellii | reverse complement strand
TTCTATACTTCTGTAAAGCTGCTTTGAGACAATGTGAATTGTTAAAGCGCTAAACAAATAAATCGGATTCAACGTCCGGAAAAGTCCGAGCTCTAGGTCGTGTCTAGGAAATCTTGGCATCCTTCGTGAAACATATGTATATCAAACCTAATCAGTGATAAGCAGTTTAGTGTGATATAATGATGAAGTGAATCATCACCTGCCATCGCTGATATTATACTGACACCGTATTTATTACTGTGATTATACTGCAGTATAAAATAATTTAATATCTGAATGCGTGTGTGTGAGCGTGCGAGCTGTCACTCAAAAGTCCTCCACAGAGCAGAGAAAGTATGGCATTAATTCTGGACGTGACATCATTGGGTTTTGATCTTGTAATGATTTTTATGTCTGTCTGGATCCATCCTGATGTCCTACCTCGAAAGACACATGAGATTACTGTAGATGCTGAGAACCTAGAAATCATGACGATCCAACCAGTTTTGCTGTCAGTGGCATAAGACTTCTATTGCTATGATAGTTTTATGGCTTTTGCACTCAAATGCAAAAGTAAACCGGAGTCTTTGTAAATGTAATTGAATTGCATGGAACAGGAGACTTGAGAATTGATTTTTTTTTTTAACTGTTGTTGATAAATGATAAATAACGATAATAAATCGATTCTCCACTTCGTGTAATGTTTATTACTAACTTATAATTCTGGAGTTTCGAAGTCTTTAAGGCATCGGTACTGTTTTATACAGTCACCATGACCTTTGCTTTCATTTTTCAGTGGTTTTAAAATATTAGAAATTTTTCTGTCTATTAATGGAATGGACTGCAAAATAGCCTTTGGGTTTTTTTCTTTCTTTAACTATAGCTTGATGCAACCACCGAGATCACATGGGAAAGAAGCTTTTAGTCCTTCAGCTTTTAAGAGCCTCTCTTTTACCATGAGAGTATTTCTCTCTGTTTATCACTCTCTCTCTCTCTCTCTCTCTCTCTCTCTCTCTCTCTCTCTCTCTCTCTCTCTCTCTCTCTCTCTCTCTCTCTCTCTGTCTCTGTCTGTCTCTCTCTCTGCAATTATACAGTCATAATATTTTACTCTTTCATTGCTACTCCTTTTAGTGCACATAAGTATTTCACTCCGAGCAGCTACTCATTCTGTCTATGTGCAGCTGATTAAAAGAAGCTTATTTATGTTACGTTTTTTTCCTCCCACTGCAAATCCCTCTGATCAATGAAGGCTTTCAGTGCATAAGGTCACTGAGTGGAGGACGGGTGATGAAGGAAATAGTCTACTTGTGTGTGTGCACTTGCTGGCAATAAGACCTTTCTATTTTTAGTCAGACTGTGTTTTTATTTTATTTTATTTTATTTTATTTTATTTTATTTTATTTTATTTTATTTTAATTTATTTATTTATCTATCCATCCATCCATCCATCCATCCATCCATCCCCAATTCCAAAAAAGATAGATCAACGTAAAAGAGCAGCAGTGTAGCGAGCAAAGAGGCACGGATAAACGTACACTCGTTTTTATTGCACGTGTAACGGAATTGCTAAACGAAGTAGTGGCTCGAGTTTTACTCATTAAGGGTTCTGACACAACACACCACCATACTGTACATCATCATGAAAATTCACTTCAAGTAACAAACAGCCTAGCATTTAAATGTCTACTTTTTACCTTTGAACATGTAAATAGGATGAAAATGTTCATTCGTTTATTCATCGAGTCGTCCATTCATACTTTCGTCCATTCATTCATCTATTTATTCTATTCGAGTAACCGCTTCCCAGAGATCCTGAGATATTCCCACTGCAGCACCAGGTGGGAATACAGTGTCTTCAGTATTCCATCTATTCACAGTCCTTTAGGTTGTATGTGTATTAAGCTGCATTCTTCTTGTCCTCAGTTCTGACCAGTCTCTTTGTCTCTTTGTTCCTGCTCCAACATGCTGCCACCACCATGCTTCACAACAGGGATGGTTTTAGCCAGTTGATGCGAGAGACCTTGTATTGGCCAGATGTAGTGCTTGGAGTTCATGCCGACCGCATGCTTTTTACTTAGAAATGCTTATGTTCAGACACTCTAGCATGAAGGTCTTTTTGCAGCCCAGACCTACGTATGTCTCAATACAATTTGCTTCAGAATTCACAGCTTGGTTTTTGGTCTGCATGCTCTGCGAATTGTGAAACCTCACACCCGAAGATGTATGCCTTTTAAGATCTTCACAATCAGTGGAGTCACAATCAGTGGAGTCACAATCCAGGCTTGGTCTAGAGATATTTTAAGATTTTTTAACCAAACCGGATGCACCTGAGCAAACATTAGTCAAAGGTCTGGATACTTTGGATAATTATTTGTGTGTAGATTAATGAACAGGAAAGTCACTTTAATCCCTTTTAAATCGAATCTACACACTAAAATATACAAACATTGAATTCTTTCCATCCGATGAACTCCAGACAGACAGTAACCTGAGCTCATGACTGAACTGAAGACGTCTTATCTGGACCCTAATATTTACAACTGGTAAAGGGAAAAATCCAAATAACAAATATTATAAACATTTTGACTTAGAAGCCATCAGATCTTCGATAAGTTGTCACAAGTTTCCGTTTCAGAAATGTATCAGTTATCATGGCTTATGGAAATATATTCATTTTCATATGTGTGGTGTTTGACGTTGGGGTTCGTGTGCTGCATGTGATGTGATACGTGTACGATATCTGAGCTGAACGAGGAACGGTTATGTAGAATCAGCAGCTACACAACCCCTGGCACATCACAAACCACTAAAGGCCAAAGTTCATGGCTGTGGAAAGCTGCAAGGCAGTATGAGGCTCTTTTATAGCTACATGCTTTAAGAGAGAGAGAGTGATAGAGAGAGAGAGAGAGAGAGAGAAGGGAAAAAATGTCGACTTGCTGACTAGCTCACCTGGATTTCATCCAGTCTTTAGCTGTCCAGAGTCTGTGCTCATGATATCCTCAGTTTCCTTTTCATGGCTGTCAGGAACAGAACCTAATGTGGCCTTCTGCTCTTGTAGCTCATCCACATTAGGTTTTAACACGTTGGGTTCATGTTCTGAGATGCTTTTCTGCTCACCACTGATGTAAAGAGCGATTATTCGTGTTATTTCTGCTCAGCACTGATGTAAAGAGCGATTATTCGTGTTATTTCTGCTCACCACTGATGTAAAGAGCGATTATTCCTGTTATTTCTGGTCACCACTGATGTAAAGAGCGATTATTCGTGTTATTTCTGCTCACCACTGATGTAAAGAGCGATTATTCGTGTTATTTCTGCTCACCACTGATGTAAAGAGCGATTATTCGTGTTATTTCTGCTCACCACTGATGTAAAGAGCGATTATTCGTGTTATTTCTGCTCACCACTGATGTAAAGAGCGATTATTCGTGTTATTTCTGCTCACCACTGATGTAAAGAGCGATTATTCGTGTTATTTCTGCTCACCACTGATGTACAGTAAAGAGCGATTATTCGTGTTATTTCTGCTCACCACTGATGTAAAGAGCGATTATTCGTGTTATTTCTGCTCACCACTGATGTAAAGAGCGATTATTCCTGTTATTTCTGCTCACCACTGATGTAAAGAGCGATTATTCGTGTTATTTCTGCTCACCACTGATGTAAAGAGCGATCATTCGTGTTATTTCTGCTCACCACTGATGTAAAGAGCGATTATTCGTGTTATTTCTGCTCACCACTGATGTAAAGAGCGATTATTCGTGTTATTTCTGCTCACCACTGATGTACAGTAAAGAGCGATTATTCCTGTTATTTCTGCTCACCACTGATGTAAAGAGCGATTATTCCTGTTATTTCTGCTCACCACTGATGTAAAGAGCGATTATTCCTGTTATTTCTGCTCACCACTGATGTAAAGAGCGATTATTCCTGTTATTTCTGCTCACCACTGATGTAAAGAGCGATTATTCCTGTTATTTCTGCTCACCACTGATGTAAAGAGCGATTATTCCTGTTATTTCTGCTCACCACTGATGTACAGTAAAGAGCGATTATTCCTGTTATTTCTGCTCACCACTGATGTAAAGAGCGATTATTCCTGTTATTTCTGCTCACCACTGATGTATAGAGCGATTATTCATGTTATTTCTGCTCACCACTGATGTAAAGAGCGATTATTCGTGTTATTTCTGCTCACCACTGATGTACAGTAAAGAGCGATTATTCGTGTTATTTCTGCTCACCACTGATGTACAGTAAAGAGCGATTATTCCTGTTATTTCTGCTCACCACTGATGTACAGTAAAGAGCGATTATTCCTGTTATTTCTGCTCACCACTGATGTACAGTAAAGAGCGATTATTCCTGTTATTTCTGCTCACCACTGATGTAAAGAGCGGTTATTCGTGTTATTTCTGCTCACCACTGATGTAAAAAGCGGTTATTCGTGTTATTTCTGCTCACCACTGAAAATCGTGTTGAAAATTCCCAGATCACATTTTTTCATTCTGATGTTTGATGTGAACATTAACTGAGTCTCTTGACATTATTTATTGTGTTGATTAGCTGATTGGGATAATTCTCAAGGTTTTTTATATTGATTTGCGATAGGAAACGTTTTAAATTTTCAGAATGAATTCCAGTGAAGACCCAAAACTAATTATCAGCTATGATATCTGTCACGGTTGACGCACGTGAATCGAAGCGAGCTTTGGCTGGATAACGTCACACTACGCGTCTTAGCCTGAATCTGTGAAAAATCTGTTAGAATCTAGAAAAACTCCACAGAAAATCATAGCTTATTAAATTACAGGAGGTTTTAGTGAAGTGGACACTAGGTTTTTGTTGTTGTTTCAAATAAAGGTTTGCTACGTGTTATTAAAAAAGTGATTTTTAAGCTAACTTTGGAAGCAGAGTAAACAAGTGAAAGTGCAGATGTTGGGTTGTGCTCATTGTCATGTGAATTGCAAAGTTTATTTAAAAAAAAAAAAAAAAAAAAAGCCTTAAATTGTTTTCATTTTTGACCTTGTTTTGACCAGAAGAAGATGAACTCATTTACTCTTGTTTTTTAATCCAGATGTTTTTTTTTTTTCATTTCATGTCTCGAGTCCTTGAAGGCCATGCTACGTTACAAGATACAAGACGTTATTGTAGCAGCACAATTTATCTACTTATATCAACTTATCAATTTATAAACTTCAAACACAGGCTAAAGCTGGCCCTTCAGTACAAAATCTTTACAAGCCTTTCAGACAGTCGTTCTCAAGGCTGAAACCCCTTCAGATTGGATGAATTGGACCTTTCAGTTTGCTGAGCAGCTGAGAATCATAGATTTAAAAGTGCTATTTAGAAAGGTTTTTTTTTTCTCTTCAGGATTTGGCTTTTGTGCTGTTGAGTTTTGCTGCTCGCTCTGCTTTCAGGTTCAGAATGTCACAAGTTTTCCAATTTTAGTGGAAGATAAAATACAGCAAAAAGAATTAAGACAGTATGTCTAAAAAGGGAACAATCATCTTGAGCTAATAATAATTTTTATGGGGTTATTGTATGGTTTTCAACCAGTAATATGACTTGTATTGGATTCATTTTAAAATCATTTTAAAAGCATTTTGAAATGATTACGATATGTATTTCATTCACATTTCTCTTACTTTCTTTCCCCACCATGGCATTACTTTTGCTATTATTACAGCTTTATAAAATAATAATAAATTATATAAGTAATAAACTACATGTTGACTGAATAAATAAATCTCATTCACAGTAATATCAACCGTTTTTATGTGTTACTTAATTCCATTCAGCTGCTTTTGATATCAGCTACAATCCTTTAACCCCCACTAAAGCTGCGTTTACATACGCAGTCATTTTAGCTTTGCACTACGAATTCGCCGGCTGGCGTCACTCCTGATGGTTGCCACGGTAACAATGTTTCTAAAGTAAAACATCGCGGAGGGAGATTATATATAAAGTTCATCGGCGTATTTATGCATCACAGCATACGAGATGAACGACGTGTGTCTTCGTCTGGTAGGAGTTTAAATAAAAGAAGAATCCGGTGTTTGCTATTTCACCAATTTATGTTGCTTTCCACAAAATAAACAAACCTTAGCAAAATAATAGCAATTCTGCCTGCAGCAATGAAAAAATAATAAAAAATCCTGGGGGAACTAAACTGATAATTGATCAGCCTTCGTTTTCAATTAAACTGCCGTACACGTTTTTTTTTTTTTCGTTGACTGTATAATAGATTCAATATGAATGTAGTTCTCATTATTTGCCACAGACAACACTGACAATGATGAGCTGTTTTTTTCCTCCGCTGATGTTAGTAAAGCGTGTGTGACAGTAAGTGTACTTCATCTGCTTCACCGGCTCTATCTCCAGAGTTTAGGACAGACATTAGGACTGTATTCTTCATTAGTGTTAATCAGGATTTTACTCTATCAGGCCTGCCATGGCCTCTGAGGCCCTCATTAACACCCCGGTGTGTGTTAGCGAGCCAAGCAGCCTTGTTAGTCTTGTTAGATTATGTATGGGTGGTTCTCTGTGTGTGTGTACTGTATGTGTGTGTGTGTGTGTGCGTGTGTGCTTGTTAGTCCATTTTTGTGTTCTTGCGACCCGAAAATTTTGTAAAAGGTCACAATCTCGGGCAGTGTGTGTGTGTGTGTGTGTGTGTGTGTGCAGTGTAAGTGTGTAGTTCTGGTGTTTCCAGGTAAAGCCACCAGTTTACTGTTGATATGTAAACACCACCACACAGGAATAATGGTGCCAGGTTGCAAATGGATTCACACCATTTATTTTCAGTGCGCCTTCCTCCCGCGTGGCCTAAAACACTTTCCTTTTCTCAGGTGGATGAAAGGAGGACGAAGGTACGAGGCATTTTAATTAAACGCATACAGAACGGATATTAATCTCTGGGTTTGCACACCGTTGTAGAGTAAAAGTTTGACGATCTTTATGGAAAACCCGGAGAAATTATTAAGCACTGGTTTAATATCAATACATAAAATATAAAAATAGAATATCGCTGCAGTTGTCGCTCTCTGCTGTCCTGTGAAAAAGTTTAAAGAAAAGAATACACTTCAAAAATAAAGAAACACTCATCTCACTCATTTTCTACCGCTTATCCGAACTACCTCGGGTCACGGGGAGCCTGTGCCTATCTCAGGCGTCATCGGGCATCAAGGCAGGATACACCCTGGACGGAGTGCCAACCCATCGCAGGGCACACACACACACACACTCATTCACTCACGCAATCACACACTACGGACAATTTTCCAGAGATGCCAACCAACCTACCATGCATGTCTTTGGACCGGGGGAGGAAACCGGAGTACCCGGAGGAAACCCCCGAGGCACGGGGAGAACATGCAAACTCCACACACACAAGGAGGAGGCGGGAATCGAACCCCCAACCCTGGAGGTGTGAGGCGAACGTGCTAACCACTAAGCCACCGTGCCCCCCTAAAGAAAAGAAACATGAAAATAAATTAATTAATTAAAAAATAAATAAATAAAATTACAAACCAATCTCTTGCATATATTTTTATAGACTGTAATAATAATAATAATAATAATAATAATAATAATAATAATAACAATAATAATAATAATAATTACTATTATTATTATTATTATTATATTTAATATGAATATATATCTTGGACTGATGTTCTAAACTGATACAGATGAACAGGTATAAGCACATTTTTCACTTTATTACCAACACTTTTATTATCCAATCATCCAAAATCACATAGGAGCAGCAGAAAGTGTAAAATTACACAGATACAAGTGAAGAGCTCGAGTTAGCGTTCACATCAAACATCGCAATGAGGAATGAAGTGATCTACTTGCCTTGTCGGTGTCAGACCTGTTGGATCGAGGATGTCAGTCAGATAGTGCTGAAGTCTTTCAGTGGTTACAGAGCTCAGAGTTTTTAAGGAGGAGACAGGAGCTCAAATAATTGCTCTGGACAAACATGGTGAACAGAAAAACATCTCAAATCTCGAAACACTGAGGCGGATGAGCTACAACAGCTAAAAACATCCAAAGACCAGCAGCCTAAGGCTACAAAAGACAATAAAATCATCGCCTGGTCTTTTCTCAGTATTCGACTGTCCTGTTTTGTTTCCTGTCAGATGTTAATAGAGTTATATGCATTCATTGTCCAATAAAAGTGTACAGTTAGTGTGTTATTCATTCGAGCTTTCTGAGAGATTCACACACACATCCTGGTGTTGATCAACAAGTCAATCATACTTAATAAATAATTCACTCGTTTTTGTGTTTTGGCAACACACCTCTATTTTTCATCACCGTCCTCTCGGCACTTTCAACTCCAAGGTTCCTTTGTTCCTTCTCTGATTTCCACAGAGACACAATAGGATCCAGGCTCATTTGAGCTGATGTAATATCGAACACATTGCAGGCAGTTGCATCCTAAGATATTTGTGAATGGTGACGTGTAAAGACTGGGTTCGAGGTCAGAAGCAGGCTGGAGATCGCTGCAGTTTGCTGGTCTTCTTAAAATTTGTGAAGATACCATGATACGATACGATATGGTACATGTGAGGTGTGGAATATTATCATCGGTTGTCTTGTGTCCTGGGTGTAACATTGTTGGATCACCTTGTCACATTACTAGGGTTGGGAACCGAGAACCGGTTCTGTTTTTTTAATAGGAACTGGAACCGCGCGGAATTTTTAAGTTTCGGTTCCAAACGCGGTTCCGATACGATGACAGGCAAAGCGCTGGGAGCGGTCACTTTAAATAGCCATGTCTTACCTCATGTATATTCATTGTTTACAGTCACGCAACCAAATTAACGCAGCTTACCACAGAAATCAGTCACTCGCGCTGCTGTGCTGAGGTGCGCTGCTGTGCTGAGGTACGCTTTGTGTTAAACATGTCTAAAAAAGTCTAAAGTGTGGATTCATTTCCAAAGCTACAACAATTAAGCAAATCTACCCCCTCTGAGAGGGTTTTCTCCACAGCTGGAGATACAATAAACCAGGAAAGGTCTCGTCTTCTCCCAGAGAAAGCAGACATGTTAATGTTTCTTCAGAAAAATTGCTAACTGTTTTGCTAAGTTGTAATTCTACATGTTAAATTTGATGTTGGATTTATTTAAATTTAAATTGATATGAATTGAAATGCTCTGTTTAAAATATTTAAAGAGTGATCAATACACACAAATGGAATTGTTTAAGTATTGTGCATTATTTTTCACATTTCTTTTATTATGGAATCGGAATCAGAACCGGGAATCGTAAGGCTGAACTGGAACCGGAATCGGAACCGGAAAATTTCTTTTGATACCCAACCCTACACATGGTTCACACATTTTTTTGTCACATTACACTTCTTTTTTGGGATGCTCTGGAAAGGGCCATTAACCCAAGATTTGGTCGTCTTAAGCCCTATTCGGACGGGATTAGTTTTACGTGGGAACGTGGAGTAATGCAATTTTACCTCAGGACGTCTGTAATATTAATTGGCCAATTCGCACGGGACAAGACAGCTCAGTAAAACTAGCAGAAGTGGGAGGGGTAACTCGCTTTACGCACCACAGTAACCTCCTTGTCATCATGTGCGTATGACGTTGCTTCCTGTTATCACGTGCGCAAACAGACAACATGCTTGCAAACCGCGCCAAAAACTACTTTTAAACAGGAAATGACGGAATTTTACCGTACATATTTACAGCGGGTCTATTCGGACGGGATTAGTGTTACCTGAGGTAATTTTTCCGGACCTTTTTACAGAAGGTAAAAGTCGCCGTAATCTTTACTGACATTGTCCGTAATGATTACCGAGATGGCACATTCGGACGGGACTAAAATCACAGAGAAGCTCTGGTAATAATTACTTTAGACACATTTTGAAAAGCCTAAAAGATTTCTAGAACTCTGTGGTAAAACCTGTAGTCTTTGATTGCATTAATCTTTCCGATTAATGGCCGTTGAGATCAGTTTCTTCCTTCGATGAAGTTTTGGCAGTGTCAGTGACGTCTCCTAAGCAACGCCAAACCAAGAACCGATAGGAGCACCGAAACTGGTGATGCGCTTAAAGCACCAGAAGATTTCTAAACGAGTCGACTGGACAGTACAGCACTTTAACGCTGTAACTGTTAATGATGTAACAATTAATGCTACGGATTGTTTTCATTTGCTGCTACCTGCCATTTTAGTGAGAGATTGCGGGTCTGAACGTGTCACAGATCGATAACATACTGTAGAACCCTGGACAAGATGACACCTGAGACTCTACAGTGTGACATGGGGATCATGTTCGTACAGTCTGACAAGCAACAATCGTGAAGCATTATGATAAATCGCACAGTGTGAGTCAGGCTTTAGATAGATAGATAGAAGCCTTTATTTTGTCACATATACATTACAGCACAGTGAAATTCTTTCTCCACAATTTTGGAGGTTGGGGTCAGAGCACAGGGTCAGCCATAATGCAGCACCCCTGGAGCAGAGAGGGTTAAGGGCCTTGCTCAAGGGCCCAACAGTGGCAGCTTGGCAATGCTGAGGCTTGAACCCTGATCAACAACCCAGAACCTTAACCACTTAAGCGACCACTGACCCTATGGTTCTGGTTCTGGTTATAGATATAATTTTGCAAACCATATAATCAAACGACAAAAAAAGATTTCTTCTAACAGGGAAATCTGTCTCTGATTTTAAGCCCCACCCACTAAACGATCCCAGAAGAGGAGTATTGAGAAAGTACCCATGATGTACTGGGTGAGTCATGAAGGATCAGATATTTTGACTTTTCATTTTGTAGCTACTAAACACTTTGTAGCTTTTATTAAAAAAAATATATATTTCTAATGGCTTTAAACGTTACTGAGACTTGACTAGTAGTGAGGGCACTAAAAGGAACCTGATAGTGTCTTAGCAATTTAGAAAACACCCACTACACCTTTGTTCGATTTTTCTTTTTTTCAGACGCCTTAAAAAAACACACTTATTTATCTCACGCTGTCTTTTTGTCTCTTTTGTCTCCGTCTCATGCACAGCACTCAACCTTCTGAGTCTTGATTGATTTGCCCAGAAAACATTAGTCATTAGTGAGACCGAATCCTGACTGACAGCCCGAGCGTGATGGTTGCGCTTTCTTGTTTGTCGCACAAATCATACAGTGAAGAAAAAAAAGGACGGTGTGATCCTGAGCCTGTAGAGCAAAGCGCTCTTGGTCATGTCTTGCTCAGCTAAATGTCACACTGGGTGGGCTGAAACTGATCACTCGCCCATCTGCTTCATTCGTTCAGTAAGCAGACGCACAAGAGTAATCTTAAGGAAATTATGGGGTGGGCTACATGGCTGAAATACCACCTAACAATCCTTATCCTCAGAAGGATATTTAGTTTTAATCACAAAACAGCAGTGACATTTTGAAAATGTTGGATTTTTTTTTGTCATGGTTCATAAAAATCTCCATGATCATTCTTTATTCTGATTGGTCAGAAGGTAACAACGTATGCCGAATCTTTTCCAGCATCTAAGATTAATAATCTTAAGAGTAAAGAGATTAAAATCTGTGAAGCAAGCATTTACTAGCTGTTCTGGCTCATGGCTTAGTGTTTGGCACAGTTTGCATCATGCCTCCAGGGTCGGGGTTTGATTCCCGACTCCGCCCTGTGTGTATGGGGTTCTAGCTTTGGGAGTTTCCTCCCCCAGTCCAAAGACATGCACCTATTGTGTGTGTGTGAGTGTGTGTGTGTGTGTGTGTGTGTGCGCCATGAGATGGAGGGTAAATGTAACTATAAACAGATAAAGGTATGAGGTGTTGTTGGGTACATACATTTAAATTGTAATCAATAACAGAGAAAGAGAAAGAGACAGGCAGAGAGGCAGACAGACAAAGAGAGAGTGAGAGAGAGGCAAACAAAGATAGAGACAGACAGTCTCTCTGTCTGTCTCTCTCTTTTGTCTGCCTTTCTCTGTCGTTTGTTTGTCTCTCTCGCTCTCTCTCTCTCTCGTTCATCAATTATCCTTGTATTTATTAATGTAACAGTCAAGTCCATTGTGTATATGTATATCACACACACACACACACACACACACACACACACAGACAGATACATGATGCTTTTTTATGATGCACACAGTATTCAAATTCAGTTACAGTCACGAAATATAGAAATATGAGATCTTCCTCCTTTGAGTGAAGTTTATGTTATCAGATAAGACACACAGCACCTTTACCTCTCTCTTTCTCTCTTTCTCTCTCTCTCTCTCTCTCTCTCTCTTCACCGCACACTCCTAATCATGTCTAACACAGAGCAGCACAAATCATAAGGGCAAATATGGATGGATAGCGAGCACAGAACATGAACCATAAATGAATAAGACCTTCTTCATCTTCTGATTCATTTTACAGTTTTTTTTACATGCAGTGGGCATGTAAAAAAAAAATTGTGTATATATTTTATACTTATATTATTTTGTATTAATATTGTATTTATTTACAATATTTAACTTCACGCATCTGTCGTACTTCACAAAAACGCAGAACGCCTTAAAGCAAAGTTCATGAGAATTTAAATAAAATCCACCATCAGGTTCGGGCCCTTAATACACTATAGACTGACTCTGGCCTTAAGACTGCGCTGAAGTGAGAGGACATTTAGCGTAAAGTGCATGCAAGATAATGAAAGAGGGTTTATTAGGACATACAGAAACACACACACACATGCACGCACATCTGCTCACTCTTTGACTATTTGTTCAGCTCATATGGTCATTGTTTTATATAGACTGTAGACAAGCGTTTCATTTAACGGGGGTCGAGTGGAACAAGTTTATATATATATATATATATATATATATATATATATATATATATATCGACGTACATAAGTGCTTAAATCTCTAACATTGAATCATTAATGCTGGCTCACTAGGTTACATACTTAAGATACATCGCCATTTTCCTAGTTATCAACATAGTAGTGAAGCTTTTAGAAACTATCCACCCAGTGCTGTTTTGTACACTTTAGTTTCATGAAAGTGTCGTTGGTGTCTTGATGTTAGCATTAACAATGCTAATGTTAGCATTAGCATTGATATGCATCAGTAACAGGGCTCTCAAGTATCACGCACTGAGAGTGACAGTCACGTATTTGGGTCTTTTCTCACGCTCTCCTGCCACACATTGTATTTCTCACGCAGAAAAGCTTTTAATTAATTAATTAATTAATTAATTAATTACTTTTTTTTTTTTTACAAAAAATACTGATGAGGAAATGGTGTTTGTGGGTTAAGAAAGTTCTGTGTTTTATCTGTCAGTGCTCTCCAGGTGTGGAGTGTGTACTTTAGAGAAGGGCATGTTTGTGTTCTCTGGCAACCTCACCAGATGGTGCTGGGAGTGTGAGGGCACCTACTCCCAGAGGAGAGGGTGTGTGTGTGTGTGTGTGTGTGTGTGTGTGTGTGTGTGTGTGATAGCGAGAGAGAAAAGAGAGGAGGGGTTTTAGAAAGGCACGTAGGCTCAATTAGGTCAGAGTACAGCATGTTGTCAAATCCAGCAAAGGCAGGAGTGTGTGTGTGTGTGTGTGTGTGTGTGTGTGTGAGACTTTAGAACATATATATGAACATGTATTTATATTATCTTATTATATTTTATATACAGGGTTGGCCTTGTGGGGACATTTATCAGGCCTCACTTCTAATATCAAGGTCCAAAATTGTTTTCTTTTGGTTGCTATGGTTACCACAGTGGTTAGCTTTAGATGTAGCATGAATAATCTGCCTTTTGAGTGGAAAGTCCTGACAAACATACTAATCTGTGTAGGTGTATGAATTTCTTAGCACAAATGGTCTTTAATCGTTTCCTCTGATCAACAGCACATAGATAAACGATAAAGGATTTAGTTTTTTCTTATTACTTTACATTTGCATCGAAGTTTAACTCGATTAACATTTGCTTCTCCTGCTTGCGTGCATGGCTGCCTTCCCATTCATCAGCTCACTGAAGTGTTCCACAGCCTTTTGACAGCACTCGTTCATGTGGAAGTAGTACACGCACACTGCAATAATCGGCGCTCACGACCGCTCACAGTGCACAGGCGCTTACTGTTCTCTCCAACACGTGTTTGCTCAGCTCTTAATCACCGGTATGTGTAACATCCATGAAGACACTCCCGGCACAGGGTTTTTTAAAATGACGGACAAATACGGACACTATGCTCAACAAGTTCAAAGAGATGTTTTACCACACTACCCACAATGCCACTCTTCTAGTTGGTGATATAGTGTCGCTTTTGGAAACATATCGCATCATCTTTATTTAAAACGCACGATGCAGCAGCACTTAGCGCTTTAGTCTGTCCAGCTCTCTATCAACTCTTTATCTGTACACTTTGAATTCTACATTACCCACAATGCCATTCTGCTACACGATGACACTGGCACCACTGAGATTCTTTATAAAAAGGACAGGGGCAGAAATATATAACGAGAGGCATGAAGAAGGACCGGCGTAGAAAGACCAAGAGGGACACAGAGAATTACAGGGGTGGAAAGACAAGACAACAAGATACATGAAAGAGGACACGAGTAGAAATACAAATAGGACATAAAGGTTTACAGGGGAGAAAGACAAAGAGGTGTGCAAAGACGTACAGGGGTAAAAAGACACTAAGGTACATGAAGGTGGACAGGAGCAAAAAGACAAAGAGGGACATGAAGAAAGGCAGGGTTACAAAGATAAAGCAGGACATGAAGTAGGACCGGGAAGAAAAAGGTCACGTGGTCACGTGGTAGCCTAGTGGTGTTGGGCTACCAATCAGAAGGTTGTGAGTTCGATCCCAGGTCCACTAAGCTGCCACTGTTGTCCCCCTGAGCAAGGCCCTTAACCCTCAATTGCTCAGCTGTATAAACAATGAGATAATGTAAGTCGCTCTGGATAAGGGCATCTGCCAAATGCTGTAAATGTAAATAAAGATATAGCAGAAAGACAACAAATGGCATGAAGAATGACCGAGTGTATTTAAAGAGTGTGATGCAGCGGCGCTTTATTCTGTCCAGCTTTTTCTGTACACTTTGATCAAACAGGTGTTTTTCTACACTACCCACAATGCCATTCTACTACCTAGTGATAATGGTGCCAATGAGATCCTTGTTCTTCTCCTTTTACAAAGAGCATGATGCAGCGTCGCTTTAGTAATTTAGTACATCCAGTTCTCTCATTTCCTCTTTTGTACACTTCCAAAACTTCTACATTTTTATCACTGCATTGCATTTAGGGACTAATGCCCTTTTTCCACCGAGGCAGTTCGAGTGCTGGTTCGGAGCCAGAGCCTAATTTAGAACCAGTTCTTTCTTTTTCGACAGCCAAAGCACCGGCTCTGAACCAGGAAAAGTGGTTCTTAAGTAGCACCAAAACGTTGCTGGTCTAGACTTAAGAACCGCTTGTGTCAGGGGCTGTGGGCGGGGCTACTGTTAGAGCTTTCATAATGTACCTAAAGTATAAGAATGTTTAATACTTTTTTACTTTAAGCACACATTATATTAAGTAGCTACATGCTAAGGCTACGTTTTTTCTGTGTTAATGATAAAATAATGTTATGTACTTTCTCGATTACAACCTCCGTTTATACAGATTACATGGAGCTGCACGTACACGTTGGATTCACCGCGTTTGGGTGTTAATGTAGGTTCACAAAGCCATGAGCATTAACAGTAAAGCAACGTCCGCCATTGTTGATGTGTTTGTGTTTGCCGCTGCTGCGCTAACGTTGCTGGGACACGTGACACGTATACAGTGACGTCAGACTCGGCTCTGTGATGCTCTCTAGCCGGTGGAAAGGCAAACCGGTTCTTAGAAGGTTCGCCAGTGGAACCAACTTTGAACCAGCACCAGCGCTAGCTCTGAACCAGCACCCGGTTCTCTTTGGTGGAAAAGGGGCATTTGAGTCCAGCATTGGCTTCGCCACATGATGAGGTGAAAATAAAGTCACTGCTTAGCATAAAAAATATATTTGAATTGGTCAGATAATTATTTATTCATTTATTATTCTTTTAATCTTTAACATTTGTTTCTACAATATTTTAGTCAGTGTCTGTGATTTAATTTGCAGAAGACGGCGATCAATTGTGTTAAAACAACTTCAGCTTCACAGAAAAACCTTCTTCTATGTCTGTGAAATAAATCTGAATTCCAACCCCACTGGTCTAATTTTGGAAAAGAAAACTGTGAGTCAGTGGAAGAGTAGCTTTCAGCTACATGAAGGTTTTATAAAAGGGTCTTCAAGTCCACAGCTTCTCCTGCTGGGTCTACTGTAATGACTTATTTCATCTCAAGGGACAAAATAAATGAGTTCGTGAATCATTTTATTGGGCATTTTTGATAATGGAGGGAATGTGGGATGGACTTCCTCTGCGTTACGTTGTTCTGTACCTCGAACCGAGCGTAGAAATCGTTCAACGCATCTGGGAGGGAGGCGTCGCTATCACAAGCAGGTGAAGCTGTCTTGTAGTTTGTGATCGCCTGTATGCCCTGCCACATGCGCCGGGTGTCTCCGCTGTCCTGGAAGTGGCTGTGGATAGTCTGGGCGTGTGCGCACTTTGCCTCTCTGATGGCTCGGGACAGTTTGGCCCTTGCTGTTCTTAGGGCCGCCCTGTCCCCTGTTCTGAAGGCTAGGTCTCTAGTCCTCAGCAGAGCACGCACATTAGCAGTCATCCACGGCTTCTGGTTGGAGCGTGTAGTAATGGTCTTGGAGATGGTCACGTCATCAATGCACTTGCCGATGTAACTGGTCACTGATGACGCGTACTCCTCCAAGTTGACAGAGTCACCGTTGGTTGCAGCCTCCCTGAAGATATTCCAGTCAGTGCACTCAAAGCAGTCCTGAAGAGCAGAGGTGGCACCTGCTGGCCAGGTTTTCACTTGCTTCATAACCGGTTTTGAGCGTCTGACGAGTGGTCTGTATGCTGGAATTAGCATAACAGTGATGTGGTCTGAGTAGCCGAGGTGGGGGCGGGGCTCCGCACGGTATGCGCCGGGAATGTTTGTGTAAACAAGATCCAGCGTGTTTTCACCTCTCGTAGCAAAGTCCACATGTTGATGGAATTTAGGGAGCACTGACTTGAGATTTGCATGGTTGAAATCTCCGGCGATGATAAAAAGTCCGTCGGGGTGAACATTCTGTAGGTCGCTAATAGCTCCGTATAGCTCACTTAGCGCCTCTTTAGCATTAGCGCTAGGAGGAATGTAAACTCCGACAATGTAAACAGTAGTGAATTCCCGTGGTAAATAAAATGGTCTGCATCTAACAGTCACAAACTCCACTGACGATGAGCAGTAACTAGAAACAAGCACAGAGTTCTTGCACCAATCCGTGTTGATATAAACACACACACCACCACCGCGAGTCTTACCGCACAGAGCTGCATTTCTGTCGGCTCTAAATGAAGTTAGCCCGTCCAGTTGAATGGCGGCGTCCGGAACTCTGTCGCTGAGCCACGTCTCCGTGAAAACAAACACGCAGCAGTTTCTAATCTCTCTCCGTGTAGAGCGTTCGAGTCGGATGTAGTCCAGTTTATTGTCCAGGGAGCAAACGTTGGCTAGTAGAATGGACGGGAGAGCCGGCCGGCTAGGGTTTGTTTTTAGCCTAGCACGGACCCCCGCCCGCTTACCGCGCTTCCGCTTCCTCGCGCACCGCTTTCGGCGTCCCCTCTCCTGGTCTCTGGTATCAGGCGGTACCGGGGACTGGAGGCCTGGTCTCCGCAGCAAGCCGAGGTCACGTAGCCTATACAGTACATCATCGTGCAGGTTGGTTGTTACACGATTTCTGTACTTTATTAGGTCCTGATGGTGGTATACATGAACACCGCTGTGCCTGGCATCCATGTAGAAGCAATGGTCGGGCTAAAAACCGTAAATAAAAACTTAGAAAATGTAAATAGCACCGTATTGAATCCGGAGAGGCCGCTGCGTGCTACTGCCGCGCCGCCATCTTGGATGTAACGAAGTCCTTAGAGAGATCCTGAAATGTAGGGTGAGGCAGGGAAGGATAGGACGAGATCTAAGTGAACGCTTGGGTTCGATTTCCCGGTATTGCTGCGATTTTAGGTAAAGTGTACAAATGGCACCAGCATGTCATCCATGCAGCTATACAAGACTGCGCTGTTATCAAACACTAATGGATTTCCTAGAAATGAGGGATGTTTTTCCATAAGCACAGCCCATAAATAGCGTTTGATGACTAGTAGGCCTTTACAGCCGATTTCATGACTACCTAACCGCACACAGTGTGTGGCGTAAGTGTCTCTTTCGTGGGTTTGTGGAAAGCCGGAACTAGCGTGATTCACTCTATTCCTATTAGCGATCCAGGAGAAGAGATTATAGGATGCAGTAAAGAGCTGTCATGGTGTCATGTAAGAACCCAAATGATAGGAACGGTGGTCCAGGTTTATCAGATGAGATCAGAAATGTATTCTAGATTCAAAAGTTGCTTTTAGGCAGAAAAGACAAATGAGGGAAAGATCCAGACTTTTTTACGCATCAAACGCATTGCTGGAACATTTGCTGGGAACAAAGGGCCGGTGTGGGTGCAGGTTTTCATTCCAACCAAGCAGAAGCCAATGACCTGCACCTACAAAAACCTGCACCCACACCGGCCCTTTGACGTAGATGATGTGCTGCATTAACACTGCATTAAAAACTGAACAAGGTTAATGTTCAAGTGACCTAAGAAGAACAGAGGAAGGAGGACAATGGGACAAAGGATGGACCTGAGGAAAGGGGTAGAAACACAAAGAGGGACATAAAGTAGTATGAAGAAGGACAGGCACAGAAAGACCAAGAGTCAAGTGAAAAATGACAGGGGTGGAAAGACAACAAGATACATGAAGAAGGACATGGGTAGAAAGACAAAGAGGACACGAAGAAGGATAGGGTAGAAAGACAAAGAGGAGACGAAGAAGGATAGGGTAGAAAGACAAAGAGGACACAAAGAAGGATAGGGTAGAAAGACAAAGAGGACACGAAGAAGGATAGGGTAGAAAGACAAAGAGGACACGAAGAAGCATAGGGTAGAAAGACAAAGAGGACACGAAGAAGGATAGGGTATAAAGACAAAGAGGACACGAAGAAGGATAGGGTAGAAAGACAAAGAGGAGACAAAGAAGGATAGGGTAGAAAGACAAAGAGGAGACGAAGAAGGATCGGGTAGAAAGAAAAAGAGGACACGAAGAAGGATAGGGTAGAAAGACAAAGAGGAGACAAAGAAGGATAGGGTAGAAAGACAAAGAGGAGACGAAGAAGGATAATGTAGAAAGAAAAAGAGGGGTGCACAGGGGTAGGAAGACACTAAGGTACATGAAAGTGGACAAGGGCAAAAAAACAGAAAGAGGGACATGAAGAAAGACAGGGGCAGAAAGACAAAGCAGGACATGAAGAAGAACCAGGCAGTAAGGCAACAATGGACACAAAGAAGGATGTGGCAGAAAGACAACAAACAGCATGAAGAAGGACAGGGGCAGGAAGGCAAAAAGAGTCTTGAAGAAAGAAAGTAACAGAAAGGTAACAAGGGGCTTGAAGAAGGGCAGGAACAGAAATATTACAAGGGGAATGAAGAATGACAGGAGCAGAAAGACAACAAAGGGGAATGAAGAATGACAGGAGCAGAAAGACAACAAGGGGAATGAAGAATGACAGGAGCAGAAAGACAACAAGGGTAAATTTGAGTAAACTCTGCAGCTTTCCTACGAGATCAGATGTCAGATATTCCTGTCCTTTTCACAGCTTCTCTTGTGAAAGACCTTTGTTCCTATTGCACATTTTTCCAAGCAGAAAAATGTTGAAACTGATTGCATTGCCACTGCTGTGTCCAACAGCTTGGCCTGGATTAGTGGATTCAAGGAATTTGTCACATGTGATAATGTTGTATCATATCATTATTTCTATCATACAATGTTTATGGGAAGCTGTGTATAAAAGCAAAAGACTTGGACATGGACTGGGATTAAGTCTAGTCTTCAGGTAATACTGTGACTGATTGGTGTTGTAAGACTGACCTTTAAAAATGTCCTGCAGGAACAAAACCTTGTCATACAGAGCAGTTTGATTATTGACACTTTCATAAAAACCTAAAAAAGACTAATAACCTTGTCACTATATCAAGCACAGAATAATAACCAGAATTTAGACTTTTTAATGCAGCATTTAATGTTTTGAGAGTACATTGTTGGTCTATTATTATTATTATTATTATTATTATTATTATTATTATTATTATTATTATAGTTGTTTTAATACACACAAAAAAAAACTAAAACTATAAATGCTGTAAAATTATGGACATTTTATATTAAATTAACAACCCAACTGTTTTTTAAGTATTATGCCAAAAATGACAAGTTCATTTTTTTCTCTTTTTTTTTTTCCACAAAAAAAGGACTATATTTGTTCTACTGTATTTTTTCAGGATTTTTTTTTTTTTATTACATACAAATGTATGTGAAAATGAAAACATTAAAAAAAATGTTTGTTGTTCTTTTAAAGAAAATCGTATTCGTTTTAGATTTATTTACACTTTTACATTCAAACTCTGCAATTCTGTACGGAAGCGTATTGCATTCACTTGAGTAAAAAAATCTACTCTGTTTTTCTGAATTAACGATTTAATTATCTCAGAATTATGAGATAATTTTTCAGGAAAAAAATTTTTTTTGCTCTGTTTTTCTGAATTAACGACTTAATTATCTCAAAATTATGAGAATTTTTCAGGAAAAAAATTTTTGCTCTGTTTTTCTGAATTAACGACTTAATTATCTCAAAATTATGAGATAATTTTTCATGAATAAAAAGTTTTTTGCTCTGTTTTTCCGAATTAATGTCTTAATGTGGATTGCATGGAAGTAAACATGTCCCGCCTTTCAAGTTTAATCAGTTGAACCGATATGGTACTGTATGCTTCACGGATACAAGATGATGCATCTGAAATGCATTCAGTCTGGCTATGTGGTGACACAAGAGACAATCAGGCAATTGTTGAAAATACTGTATCCCCATGGAGGGCAACTGAGGCGCCGGAATCGTCTTCGGCGACGTTTGTATCATAATCCAGGCCCGAACTTTTTATGACATGTTGATTCATATGATAAACTCAAACCATATGGGATCTGCATCGATGGTGCAATCGACGGGTTTTCACGAATGGTGATACGGCTACCGTGAAGCATACCATATCGGTTCAACTGATCCTGGAGAAACACAGCAACGTCAAGCAGATCAGAATGTAGTTTTCGTCTGAACAGGCGCAAAGTCTTGAGGTGTCTGCGCAAAGATGACGCACTAATAACAATACCATTTATATTACTTAAAGACAGCAGTATCTCCCAATGTCTCAAACCCAAAGTAAAATAAAACCGGATTAAACTTGAAAGGCGGGACATGTTTACTTCCATGCAATCAGAAAACAGAGCAAAAAAATTTTTTTCCTGAAAATTATCTCAGAATTTTCAGATAATTAAGTCGTTAATTCAGAAAAACAGAGCAAAAAAAATTTTTTCCTGAAAAATTATGAGATAATTTTTCAGGAAAAAAATTTTTTTGCTCTGTTTTTCTGAATTAACGAATAAAACTAGTAATTAAAGCAATTACTACTACTAGTACTATGCTAGAAGTAGTAATTGCTTTAATTACTAGTTTTATTTATTTATTTGTTTGTTTGTTTATTTATTTATTTGGCTCTTTATGAATTTTTTGTTAGTTGTGTTTTCAGTTGATTAGCTGATGAGATTTGTTAAGTGGTTAATTGGTTGTTTAGTTAGCTGGTTAATTGTGGTGGATGTTTGGTTAAATGATTGATTTCTAGATTTCTTGATTGATTGATTCATTATTGTGTTAAACAGACAGAAGGGATGTCTGGTAGTTTGCCCAGACAACATTTACTAATCAGTAACAAATATTTAGGACACTGTATGTATAACCCTAATGGAATAGAAGAAAAGCTGTATAAGCTACAAGTAATGAATGAAGATGACAGCAAAATTTTTATGCTCTGACATTCACTTAGCTCATGCGTACAGGTCGGATCCTGGCTTTTGATGGGCTGAAACTCTTTCCGCTGTGCTCATCTGTTGCCTTCCTTCTCTCTAATCAAATTAGAGTCAAATCTAGTCAAATCAAATTAAACGGTAAATAATTATATGACATAAATAAAACATAACATAAGTCATAAAACATAGTCAGTTCATTGTTGTATTTCAGAATAATGAGGACTAAATATAATAAGAACTTCTTTCGTAGGAATATTAGTGCTAATGTGAAAAGCATTAATCCCAAATAAAATTTTGAAATTTAAAATTAAATGTGGGGGGGCACGGTGGCTTAGTGGTTAGCACGTTCGCCTCACACCTCCAGGGTTGGGGGTTCGATTCCCGCCTCCACCTTGTGTGTGTGGAGTTTGCATGTTCTCCCCGTGCCTTGGGGGTTTCCTCCGGGGTACTCCGGTTTCCTCCCCTGGTCCAAAGACATGCATGGTAGGTTGATTGGCATCTCTGGAAAATTGTCCCTAGTGTGTGATTGCGTGAGAGAATGAGAGTGTGTGTGCGTGTGCCCTGCGATGGGTTGGCACTCCGTCCAGGGTGTATCCTGCCTTGATGCCCGATGATGCCTGAGATAGGCACAGGCTCCCCGTGACCCGAGGTAGTTCGGATAAGCGGTAGAAGATGAATGAATGAAATTTTAATTATATTTTTATTAATTAATTACATTTTTTTGTATGTTTTTTATTCTAAAAGATTCTTTAAAATATAGATATATATTTCATTACTATGAAATATACTGCTGTTGAATAGATTTCAATATTTCAAATTTCATGGTTTATTTGTTCATATGTTTGTTGTTTTGCCCTCCGTATATTACTCGTAAACTTGTCTGATTATTGCAGTATTACACCTATGTTGGTTTGCCTTTTGCCATTATCCTGAACAATTAAACAGGAATTAAAATTTCTCTGGTAAAATATTTTTATGCTTTGTGTTTTGTTTAATGTCCAGAATTTGGACAAGAAAGCTTGCTTGCTGATAGAAAATGGTGGCTGTTCAGTTCAGGGGGAGGTTTTTGGTGTGGATTATGGGGTAGACAGACCTGGGGTTTGTGGAGCCTATTCTTTATCCTCCAGAGCTATACATTTTGTCTAATATTACACTTTGGAGACATTTAGACCATTCTAGCCTTTGGCTAAATTCAATTCTAAATACAATCAGCGGTGAGCCAATTCAATTCAAAAGCTATCACATTCTGTTTGGAATCATTCAGTTTGATTCAATTGAACACCCCAGGATGTGATTCAGAATGTATTAATCACAGAAAGCAGATATCTGTAGTATATCGGCCATGTTTTTTGTGTCAAGATCTTTTTTTGCTTCATTTGCATAAATAGTAGCTCTATAATAATAAAGCTTCTGGTAATAATGAAGGTAAAACAAAAAATAGATTCGAAAGATCTGATTCCTGAAACTATTGTACGATGAACCAGCTGTGATTTTTAAAAGCTTCAAGCTTATTTATTACCATTTGCAAGCATCCAGACAAAACGTACCCTTATTTTTCAAGTGAGTCAATCAATAATAAACATATTATGAAGGAAAGATGGACACGGAGATAAAAAAAAAACCCCACTTATTTTTAAAGATGCTTGTAGTCGAGGATGTAGAAGATGATGTTCTTTTTGAAAGGCTCAAAAGTGGACAGAATTAAATAGCATTACTGTGTTAACACACAAACCACTGTTAGAGGAAAATATTACATATAGATTAAAAAAATATTACATATAGATTATGTGATTGTTCTAAACTTTATTCGATTAAGTTTCTGATAATTAGATTGAAGGATGTAGCGTAAGCGTGATCAGTTCAAACCAACGAGGATGTTGACCTTGATGATTGTTTTGGGTTTTGCTCTTAGCTAACTTTTGAACTCTGTGTTTGGTTTTATTCAGGGGTTTGAAAATTCGTGATCGAATCCTGTTGGATGTTGGCTCAGATTTCAAACACACACATCACCCAGGCTTGATTAATTCAGCCATATATCATATGTTCTAAAGACACACTAAAGAGTCAGGAGGATCTGAGGGGAATCTGTGTACTCTTTTTTTTTTCATGATCAGATTCGATTTTCCATAAACAACTTCCGCAGTGTAAACGATGCCGTGTGTAAAGGTTGGAATTCGACTGGATTGTTGATTATCCTATTTTAATAATACATTTTTTGCTCAAAATTGTTTGTACCTGCATACATATATTTTATGTTTTTAGTGTATTAGTCAGGGCATGGTGTTTGTGTGCGTGTGTGTGTATACAAATGGGCTTGTGTATGCAGGCATGTGTGTTCATGAACAATAGCACTGGGAATAGTGGTCACTCCATCGTGGAGCACTCACACATCACTGTGTGTAGGAGAGACATTTGAAGACTTCAGCAGGAAGGAATTAGTGTTTTGGAATTAAGCTTTTGGTTGCCTAATTTAACTCGACTACAGTTGTACTGTTATACCACACTGACATTATTTACATTGCCATTATTTCCTGTTCGGTGTCGCCCACATGAGGATGAGGTTCCCTTCAGAGTCTGGTTCCTCTCAAGGTTTCTTCCTCATATCATCTCAGGGAGATTTTCCTCATCACATTCACCTCAGGCTTGATCATTAGAGATAAATGTAAGAGATAAATAACTTTAAAATAAGTTAAAACTTTTTATTTTGTTTCTATACTTATGTAACGCTGTTTTTAGACAATCTGAACTGTTAAATTCATTCATTCATCTTCTACCGCCTTTTCCGAACTACCTCGGGTCACGGGGAGCCTGTGCCTATCTCAGGCGTCATCGGGTATCAAGGCAGGATACACCCTGGACGGAGTGCCAACCCATCGCAGGGCACATACACACTCTCATTCACTCACGCACTACGGACAATTTTCCAGAGATGCCAGTCAACCTACCATGCATGTCTTTGGACCGGGGGAGGAAACCGGAGTACCCGGAGGAAACGTGCTAACCACTAAGCCACCGTGACCCCCATCTGTTAAATTCAATACAAATAAAATGAATTGAAAAAAAATAAAATATATACCACTCTAAATAGAAAAAAACATCGATGCAGATGCATGTAATTGCGGGTAATTCAGGAAGTGTAAGCCGTTCCACAGCAGATAGAGAATTATATCTAGCGCGCAACTAGCGTCACTTTATAAGTCACACAGGATGACTGGGATAACGTAAGAGAACTTTATAAGACGTATGGTCCAGACGAGTATGAGCGACTGGTAGCCCCGCCTCTTTTCCTCTACGTGAACAAACTACGAGTGCCAAGTGCATGAAGTGTCCAACATTCCACACATTGTCTTTGTGGTTGAATAAATAAAGATCCAAATACTTGTAGTGCGCTTCTTCTTTACAGAAATCTTTTCTTCTCTACTACAGAATACCATAGTGAATATACTGGCTCGGCGTTCCAAAGCGATACACGCTTATTGCTGGCTCAGAGCTTCTTGGCCGGTCCAGTGTTCATCCGTCACCAGACTCTCAAAGTGCCAAACTGTAACGCAGCAATAAACCAAACCTGTGAGCTCAAGTTACATCTGCTGACTCCACAGTCTACGGGTGTGATGTTGTAAAAGTAGGAAAGTTTTTTCTTTCTTTAAATAACAATCAAATGCGCTATCTTCCATATTCTGCTTTTCCCGTTAGGGGTCGCCACAGCGAATCATCAGTTTCCATCTAACTCTGCATCCTTGACATCCTCTACTCTCACACCAATTACCTTCATGTCCTCTTTCAACACATCCATATATCTCCTCTTTGTCCTTCCTCTTGACCTCTTACCTGCAGCTCCATCTCCCTCCTCTGTACATGTCCAAACCATCTCAATCTAGCCTCTCTGACCTTGTCCCCAAACCAGCCAACCTGAACCGTCCCTCTGATGTGCTCGTTCCTAATCCTGTCCATCCTCATCACTCCTAAAGACAACCTCAACATCCTCATCTCTGCTACCTCCGTCTCTGCATCATGTCTTTTCCTCACTGCTACAGTCTCTAACCCATACAGCAGAGCTGCTCTCACGACGGTCTTGTACACCTTTCCTTTAATAATCACCTGCAGTATAAATGCAGGAAATAAACCCACAGTTGGACACAAACTACCTCAGCTCACCTTTATTCTGCTCTGGTTAGTAAATGAAGTCGTTATCTTGCACAACATGCCTTAATATAACGATTCGGTTTTGAAGCGCAGACATTTTGCTAATATTAAATTCCTCTGCTCCATGTGCGAATGTTTGTGCTGTATGCGGTTATTTACTTTACTCTGATTGGTCCACTGAGACACACTCAAAGCATGTTTTTTCTTTGCTAATGGTAAATATCTGTTTTCTGTTGCTCTGATCTCTTTTTATTAGCCTCCGTTTCTAACTGAATGGCTGAAATTCATTAAAACAAACACAGCCAGCTTTTTTTAGCCAGCTTCCCCTGTAGTGCAAGTACATTCTGTCTGAGTGTTTCAGCGCAATGCAATCATATTATCTAAACATAGAAACACATAGAGAGAGAGAGAGAGAGAGAGAGAGAGAGAGGTGTACAATCAGGAGCAAGTGAATCATATAAAGCAGATTAATGGAACAAGACCCAGGGTTTTTCTATTCCCCACTGAGCACTGACTGACCACACATGTCCTTGGGCGTCTATTACCGGCCAATAAAATCACGTTAATTCATTTCCTCTTATTTCATGTCTCAGTTCACCTTTTTTTTTCTCCACGTATTTTTCGCAACCACAGCGAATTGTCATCTTTTCTTTTGCGCTCTTACAAACTGGAGACCGACTCATCCGTTTGTTTTTGGCCTGCGGTTTTTATCAAATGACAACTGGGGATTGATGAGCGAATAAGCAGGCACTTCCTTTGTGACAAATGGAGCTATAAAACTGACCCACGGTGCTTCACTGGGGAGCTTAACACTCTCTGAGGAAAGCGTGGTCTGCCATCTTCCTCATACTGTACATTAGCTCACAGACATCCGTGATTGGTTAGTTTTAGGTACGATTGATATGAGAGCTGTGGCATTGTCAGGATTCAAACGCGTTTCTGTTGCACCACTTGGGTTGACACAAATCGAAATATTTCAAATATATACGATTCTAAAACTTCAGCAAAAAAAAAAAACGAATGATATCTAGCGCATGTCACTAGCGTCACGTTATAAGTAATGCAGTATGAGTGGGATAACGTAAGAGACCTTTATAAGACGTATGGTCCACCGGCGTGTTGTCAGCCATCTTGAAAATATTTTAGAAAAGAAATGGAACTTTATGTTGATTCTATAAGACTGTCTCTAAAGCAAAAGGCACTGAAAACTTTGAAAATCTGTACTATGTTTAATATTTTGTTGTAAATTCCCCCTAGCATACTTTGTATCTGTATTGTTATTGTCTAGTTGGTTAATTGATGTCTGTTGTTAATTCAATAAAAAAAAAAATTCTTGAAAATATTTGCTGGTAGCCCCGCCCCTTTTCCTCTATGTGAACAAACTCCGAGTGCAAAACTCACTGAGTGCATGAAGTGTCCAACATTCCACACTTTTGGTTGAATAAATGCAATATTCAAGTATTTGAACACATTTCTGTTGCACCACCTAACAGCTGAAGGAAGTAACAGCTGAAGGAAGGCTTCATTTTTTCATGTACTTATGATGGCAGGCGGATAAAACCTGAGCACTGAAAGAGTGTAAGACCAGAGAATCGTATCTATAGACTCTCTAAGCTTCACAAGCTGGACCGACATGATGGTGTTTAGTGTCTTTTAAAGTGTTAAAGAAGAGCTAAGAAACATCAACACTGAGGGTAGGTCAATGTCATTTATCTTGAAGAACCAGTGTGCTGCCTGGTCCTGAGTTTTGGTTGCCTGGAAACCTTCATGACTAAGCTAAAAAAGTGGCCAATGTAATGCTAAGCTAGCTGGCTACTTGTGTACTGAGTAAAAGTCAACAAGTTATCAACCAACATCTCAGCCAGTGTATGAGCGAAGGTGACACAATAAATGTCAGTACCAGTTTGTTTTTGTTTTTCAGAATATTTGCTTAATGTTTTATTTTTATTTTAAGTCAGCAGTTTTACACAGACGCACACTGAAGTCATTGATACTGGACTTGTGTGTTGTGTGGATGTGTTGTGTATCTGTACAGCCTTCTTTTGGTCATGCAGTATGCAGGGATGAAATACCTCCCACAGCCGGTTAAATGTTCACACACACACACACACACACACACACACACACACACACACACACATAGACAGGCCTTTATGATCCAGTGTCTCTAGTTCAGTATATTTATAGACATGCTGACTTTAGATGGGGTGATGTGTCCATGCCAAGCAGAGCTGAGGGCTTTCTTCACAAACAGGCCTTTATTCCCACCACACACACACACACACACACACACAAAATGTTACATAATACGTAATGTCATTAATGTTTGTGCTAATGTAATCCATTTGACCCAAGTTGTTGCCATGTTGAGCTTTTAACACACACACACACACGCAAACAAAGGGAATGTGTTAATGTAAATTTCCTATTTGAATAAAGGATCACTTAAGCACAGGCAGATTATCTGAGCTTGAGCCAGTCGTCCTATATGATCAACCTTAGTGGCACTCTGTGCTTTACGTCCAGGCGTTTGGCCTTTGGACTTCTAAATTCCTGTCTGGCACGCCTCACCGCACTGTGTGTGTTTGTGTGTGTGTGTGTGTGTGTGTGTGTGTGTGTGACTGACTATGATTGTGCTAGAAGAACAGTGGCTATATTAAAGCTGTTAATTTTACACTCAGCTGTTAGGTGAGTGTTATTCATAAAGCTTGAATAGAAAGAGAATGATGGACACACACACACACACACACACACACACAATACACAGAGTCCTTAGTGAGCTGCAGTTTTATTTAATTATTGTGAAATGCTCACGGCAATGCTGAAAGTTGACCTTGAAGCAGAATCATGAGCTGTTTGTGTGTGTGTGTGTGTGTGTGTGTGTGTGTGTGTGTGGGTGTTTGTAAGCACATGTATGTATGTATGTATACATGTACTGTATGTATGTATATACTGTTTGTATGTATTTCTTTTCTATCTTGCTGAACATTCATTCTTAAGATTAATGAACCTCTAGGAGCTCCTGGTCGCCATGGCGATTGAGGTTATAGTAACCCATGGCGATTTTGGTGAGATGCGTGCTGGTTGCCATAGTTACTTCAGACAGGAAGTTTGTAATTGTCCCGATAATTAGTCTGTTTTCAGTGTAGAGGCAGATTGATGGCTTTTGTTCGCTTCATTTACGTTCAGCTTATACTTCAGTGGCTTTCTCCATCAGACTGGCTTCTTGATGTTCTTTCTTTCCCTCCTTTTTTAAACTTTACTAGCTGAAATTCATTAAGAAGCTTTTAATTGAACCCCTCAGACGTTCTTTGTAGCGTACTGTAACAGAAAGATGAGGTTTGTTTTTTTCTACAGCAGAAATATGTGTCTTAGTTTTCTTTTTTTTCTTTTTTTTGGGAAAGGGAAAAGTGAAAGTGGCTCGAAATGTATGCAGTCATGCAACAAGCCAATCACGTAGCAGCAGCACGATACATGTGACGTCTGTGACTGAGTATTAAAGACTCAGTTTGACTCTATTGAAGTCAATGAATAAATGAAATGAATCTGTGACATTGAAGCATTTATCATCACCACAACATAGTGAAATACTTTTCTTCACATATCCCAACTGAGGAGGTTGGGGTCAGAGTGCAGGCGCAGGTATGGGGGCGCAGGGGCAGTTATGGGCCATGCTCAGTTACCCATCAGAGGCAGCCTAGAACTGCTGGGGCTTGAACCCTGACCTTTTGATCAATCAACAACCCAGAGCCTTATCCACTCGAGCCACAATTGCCCCATGGCAGCCATGTTTGAATGGAACAGTGAATTCGTGGAGTTTTTTAAATTACACTGTAAAACGTTCTTCTACCCAAGGTTTAGAGGTATAATATACAGAAGGACGTCATGAGATTTCTTTTAGCATGGCCTTTACGGTAGAGAACTTGACCGTCTCGCAGTGATTACTGTACGTATCTTCCAGTGAAGGCAATGACGAACTCGACTTGTTGCCATGTGGAACGCATGGATGAGTTTATACGCCTTCCGAACCACTTCTGAACATATGAGGGATCTGATCATAACAAGTCTTAATAAGTAAGAGTGTAGACATAGACCAAGTTAAGAAGGGAATGAAGTGAGAACACACCTGCACACCCTCAGGAAAACACCAGAAACAGAACAGGGACCAAGACGAAACTAGAGTCAAAACAGCTACACATGAACTTGTAAACAAAACAACAGACGGCGGCTCGAGTTGTAACGAGGCACACAGAGAAAACTCTCTCACAGGAATTTCCAGTTATGTCCTGCAGTGTATCCACCTGTGTGTGTGCGTGTGTGTATCTGTGTGTGTGCGTGTGTGTATCTTTATCTGTGTCTGTGTGTACTTGTGTGTATGTGAGTGTGTGTCTTCATGTGTATGTGTGTCTGTGTATTCGTGTGTGTCTTCATGTGTATGTGTATCTGTGTATTCGTGTGTGTCTTCATGTGTATGTGTGTCTGTGTATTCGTGTGTGTTTCTTTATGCGTATCTATGTGTGTCTGTGTATCTGTTTGTATATTTATCTGAATCTCTGTGTTTGTGTGTGTCTTTGTGTATTTGCGTGTATCTTTCTGTGTATCTATATGTTTGTGTGCATGTACCTTTATGTGTCTGTGTGTTTATGTGTATCTGCGTGTGCATGTGTGTATCTTTATGTGTATCTCTGTGTGTGTATGTGTGTGTCTTTATGTGTGTCTTTATGTGTATCTGCAAGCATCTGTATGTGTATCTCTGTGTAACAGTATGTTTGTGTGTGTGTGTGTGTGTGTATCTGTGTGTGTATACATGTGTGTGTATCTCTGTCTCTGTGTGTGTGTGGGTGTGTAGCAGTGGGATTAAATGGTGTGTAAATCACTCGTTCTGCACTTTGGGAGTGCTTTGTGTATAACGTGCAGATGGACCTCGTGTTGAAGACGTTCCTGTATAATGAGTTTCCTCTTTCTGACACATACATGTTCTTTCTTTCTCTCTTCCTCTCTTCATTTTGTAGAGCTTTAGATTTGTGAGAAGGGAAAAAGAAAAAGGGTGTTTTTGGATTTTGATGCAAGAGAACAACACATTGATCAAACAGAGAGAAAAAAACAAGTGGCTTTTTATTGATTGTCCCGTTTTTCTGCCTTATCCCTGATTCCCTCTCTCTGTTTCATCTCTCTCTTTGTCTCTGTGTGTGTTTGTCTCTCTGTGTCCCATTCTGTCTCTGTCACTCACCTGTCTCACTCTTCTGTCTCACTCTCCTGTCTCACTCACCTGTCTCACTCACCTGTCTCACTCTTCTGTCTCACTCTCCTGTCTCACTCACTTGTCTCACTCACCTGTCTCGATTAAAGCAGGAAGTATTTATATTGAAGTATTTATAGTACTGCCTAAACTCCCAGTAAACTCTAAGGACCCCAGTAAACACAAATTTATTTATTGCAATGTTTTGTGTTTGTGTGTGTGTGTGTGTGTGTGTGTGTGTGTGTGTGTGTGTGTGTGTTTGTGATTCTTTTCTCAGACATACAGTATATCTCTCTCACTTCCTTTCACATTTCACACTTATGTCTGGGATGTCACATGAGCTCTTGCCTTTCTACAAGAGATTAACACACACACACACACACACACACACACACACACACAGGTCTCAGTGCAGTCTCACTCTGATTACATAAGGCTGGCCTAATCTTAATCTTAGCATCATTGAGGTCATGAGTGGAGTGTGTGTGTGTGTGTGTGTGTGTGTGTGTGTGTGTGTGTGCTGAATGTGTGTGTGTGTGTGTGTGTGTGTTGGGGGCGTGCCAGGTTTAACAATGATGCTGAGCTTGGGAAACAAAGCAAACCTTTTTGAACTGGAAGAATCAGTTCTATTAAAGGAAACCACTATCACTAGGGGATGAAAGTGATTGGTGAAGCTGAGTAGATGTGCGATGTGTATAAAGTGTGTATCAGAGGTCACTGTGTCACTGTGCTCATCTCAATCGAATTTTATTACTGAGATAAAGCAACGCTTCATCCACCATAATATTAAAACTTCCTGAGGTAGTGTTGGTCCTCCTTGTGCCTCATGAACAACTCCATCGAGTCAAGGCTTGGACTCTGCAACACCTCAGAAGGTGTGCTGTGGCATGTGGGATCCGGCACCAAGATGTTTCACAATCAGCAGATCCTTTAAGTCCTGTAAGATGTGAAGGTCAGGCCTCCATGGATCGGACATGGTTTGTCCAGCACATCCCGCAGGTGCTCTAATTGAGATCCGGGGATTTTGTAGGTCAACATCTTTACATTTACATTTACATTTACGGCATTTAGCAGACACCCTTATCCAGAGTGATTTGCAACTGAGGGTTAAGGGCCTTCCTCAGGGGCCCAGCAGTGGCAGCTTGGTGGACCTGGGGTTCGAACGCATGACCTTCCAATCAGTAGCCCAACACCTTAACCACTGAGCTACCACATCCCGCTCATCACCCCATCTTGAACTATTTATCATGTTCCTCAAACTGTTCCTGAACCTTAAAAGCTCCAGTTGTCAGAACAGTAGTGATCACAATTCGTCAGAGTGACTCAGATTTTTCTGCCCATTTTTCCTTCTTCAACACAACTTCGACATATCCCACGTACAGAAGCGGTCAAAAAGACAACAGGAAATGATTGATTCAGTGCATGTTTTGAAATCCTCACTGTCATGATTAAACTTTCTGTGTAACAGAATTGAGATATGAGACAGATTCGGGTCAATAAATTAACTGTACAAAACATCAGTAAGTGCACATTAAGACTCATTTACTCTGGGTTTCTTTCTTATTAGTGCGTGTGTGTGTGTGTGCTGAATGTGTGTGTGTGTGTGTGTGTGTGTGTGTGTGTGTGTGTGTGTGTGTGTGTGTGTGTGTGCACGCTGAATGTCACTCTGCTTTGTTAATTAGCTTAAACAGAAATGTCAGTCTCACAACAACATTTGTTTATGGAAATCAGGTAGCTTTAAGGATTAAGGATTAGACAAAAAGTCTGATATTCAGGAAGTTATTCATGAAAGACATTTAGAGCAGCGAACTCCAAACTATATTCATAATAACGTGATACAGAGCCCATGTTTTCCAGGTACACGTGGTCCTAGATCAGACACAGGACGACTGATCAGAAGGTCATGAGTTAACACTGCTGGGCCCTTGATCAAGGCCCTCAGCTGCTAAGTATCATGATCACACACACACACACACACACACACACACACTCAATTTTATCATAGCAGAAATACAACAGGAACATTTTTGAGCGGTCGGGGAACTGGGAGAAACTCCACACAGTCACTGTGGATACATGTGAAACTGACAAGATGACCGCACATTAACTCCACCACAAAGTCGTAATTACGAGCGGGATTTTCTTAAGCGCCGAGTTTCTGTTTCTTTAGTAAAAAAACATGGTGGACAGACACTGTAACCTGGTCGCAATGAGGACCCTGATGCTATTAGGTAACAACACCAGCTAGGAAATTTTGAGCTTTTAATATGTAAATAATATAAAAAACTTCTGTTAGAATTGAATATTTTTTTTACACTTTCCACAAAAGACTAAAGTCTACTTTATAAAGCTACAACTTGATTAAACAAGACAAGGTTTTATTAGTGTGCTTGTTTCATATTTTATCACCAATTACGCCAAATGTGCTGTATATAAAATCCTTTATTACATATCGACTGGTTCAACTTTTTATACCTGCTGTGACACTGAACAGGATCGACTGTATTTCCGTCTTCATTTCTATTCGTCTCTTTTCCTCTGCATATGACTCTTTGTGTCAGTGTTGCACAATATTAATATTGGTCTAAACGACTGTGTGTGTGTGTGCGTGTGTGAGTGTGTGTGTGAGAGAGAGAGAGAGAGAGAGAGAGAGAGAGAGAGAGAGAGAGAAGAGACAGGAAGTAACTGTATGGTGTGACCCTGATGAAAACAAAGATTCTCATCCTCAAATCTGTTCGTCTGTGTCGTGTGTTGTATGTATGTGTGAATCTTATATATATTTGTGAGTCTCTAGACTCGAGAATCTGCGGTTACCTCTGACCCAACCTCTCTCTCTCTCTCTCTCTCTCTCTCTCTCTCTCTCTCTCTCTCTCTCGCTCTCTCTGTTTCTTCCAGGTTTCACTGTACTTCTCTTCAGTTGCTCCTCGTACATGGTAACACAGGACTGAAGACGAGCAGTAAGTCAGCGGTCAATTTAGTGTGTGTGTGTGTGTGTGTGTGTGTGTGTGTGTGCGTGTGTTTGTGTGTTTTAGTCACATATGGAATAATCGTAAAGATACAAGAGGAAACAGAAGCATTTGAGTGAAATAGAAAGTGATAGTAAATTAGCCGGGCAACGCTGTGCTAAGGTTTTCTGCTAGAAGAGAACCGCTTTAGCTAGCAGACCACCGCAGCCCACAACATAGCGTCGATTGGAAACGGCTACCTGTTTGTGTGGTTAGTTAACTGGAAATTCACGGTTCGCATGTCTGTTTTCATACAAATATCACACACATACCTGCAAGTGTACATGTGTGGGTGTGTGTGGTTACTGGAAATCGGTGGTTTGTGTTTTATGTGTAGGAGTGCTAGTATTGCTAGGAAATTGTGTGTGTGTTTGTGTGTGAGTGTGTGTGTGTGTTTGTGTATTGTGTATTACATTGACAGTGGTAATAAGGGACAGGAAGAGGCGGAGCTATGCATGTGGTTAAGTTCCTGCTTTATTCTGCCATGTTCGGTAGTTTCCTTTTTGAATGAAAGCCATGTGGCTGAGTTGGTGGATTATTATTTTTTTTTTTTTTTGATTTAACAGTGGAGTGAATTTGAGTATAAAAACAAAGAAAAAAAAAATTTGTTATGCTTGAACGGAAAAGTTGTCTAGCTGAAGCATGTAAGTCCAGTTCCAGGTTAAAGTTCACCTGATCGTTTCAGTGTGAAGTTTATTTGCTGTTCTTCGTGTGCTGTAATGCCATTCAGCAGCATCTCAAGAAACGTGCCTCGGACCTGAAACTGTAAAGGGATTTCATCATTTATGGTTTGTTTATCTGCTGACAAATTTGTGAACTGGAGCGTTTTTTTTGGGCCGATGTGAGCAAGGCCCTTAACCCTTAACCTCTCAGTTGTATCTTGTTCATTTTGGAAAGACTAAACACCAACGGTGAAAGCCATAACAAACAAAATTACAAGTGGAAATCTCTGGATTTCCTTTGAGCGCATAGTTTCCGAGTTGGGGGCGTGTCAGGTTTAACAATGATGCTGAGCTTGGGAAACAAAGCAAACCTTTTTGAACTGGAAGAATCAGTTCTATTAAAGGAAACCACTATCACTAGGGGATGAAAGTGATTGGTGAAGCTGAGTAGATGTGCGATGTGTATAAAGTGTGTATCAGAGGTCACTGTGTCACTGTGCTCATCTCAATCGAATTTTATTACTGAGATAAAGCAACGCTTCATCCACCATAATATTAAAACTTCCTGAGGTAGTGTTGGTCCTCCTTGTGCCTCATGGAAAAACTCCATCGAGTCAAGGCTTGGACTCTGCAACACCTCAGAAGGTGTGCTGTGGCATGTGGGATCCGGCACCAAGATGTTTCACAATCAGCAGATCCTTTAAGTCCTGTAAGATGTGAAGGTCAGGCCTCCATGGATCGGACATGGTTTGTCCAGCACATCCCGCAGGTGCTCTAATTGAGATCCGGGGATTTTGTAGGTCAACATCTTTACATTTACATTTACATTTACGGCATTTAGCAGACACCCTTATCCAGAGTGATTTGCAACTGAGGGTTAAGGGCCTTCCTCAGGGGCCCAGCAGTGGCAGCTTGGTGGACCTGGGGTTCGAACGCATGACCTTCCAATCAGTAGCCCAACACCTTAACCACTGAGCTACCACATCCCGCTCATCACCCCATCTTGAACTATTTATCATGTTCCTCAAACTGTTCCTGAACCTTAAAAGCTCTGACCCAGTTGTCAGAACAGTAGTGATCACAATTCGTCAGAGTGACTCAGATTTTTCTGCCCATTTTTCCTTCTTCAACACAACTTCGACATATCCCACGTACAGAAGCGGTCAAAAAGACAACAGGAAATGATTGATTCAGTGCATGTTTTGAAATCCTCACTGTCATGATTAAACTTTCTGTGTAACAGAATTGAGATATGAGACAGATTCGGGTCAATAAATTAACTGTACAAAACATCAGTAAGTGCACATTAAGACTCATTTACTCTGGGTTTCTTTCTTATTAGGCTCTGAATTGAATCTTAAAGCCTTGTTAGACCAGTATTAGCTTTAATAACCACTTCCTACCCACTCAAAGGCTAATCTTTTTTAGATTTTTGCAAAAAGCCACCAAACAGTGATTAGCTGAAGATTAGACATCTGCAGGCTCCGCAGGCTAATTTAGTTACAAGAATCCAAATACAAATGTTTATTTTTTCTCTAATTTGGGACGTAATGGCTTCTGTCTACTGTCTTAGCTAATGCTAAAAGTTGACAGATAACTCAAAAGGTAGCAAGAGCGGTTTGTTTGTTTGTTTCACAGTTTCTGCTAATGTTTGAAATTAGCTTTGCTAATATAGCCGGAGGAGCGCTGCTTGGCGTTTAAACAATGCAAACCCCACCTGTAACAGGAGATTAATTATTGATTAGTTCGCTTCCATTTGGTTTAATTTGCGTTGTTCATTTTGTTGAATTCAATTCAGCAATTTGCTTGAATTCATTTCATTAATTGTGTTTAATCCAGTTTCATTATTTGGCAATGCGGTTTAATTTGGTTCCGTTGTTGTTCTTTTGGCTGCTCCCTGTTCATGGTCATCACAGCAGATCCTCCGCTTAGCTTATTTGGTACAGGTTTTATGCCGAATGCTCTTCCTGACACAACCCTTCCATTTTGTCCAGGCTTGGGACTGGTACTGAAAGTGGCTCCCCTCAGCATCTGAACCCAGGAATTGAACCTGTGCTGTGAAGATGTGTCCAATCTTATCCTGAAAAGGCTGGTGAGGATGCAGATTTTCATTCCAACCAATCAGAAGCCACACGCGAGTCTATCAAAACCCAGGATCAACTGATTAAACGGATGGAATCTGGGGTAGATCCTGCTTGATTGGAGTGAAAACCTGCAATGACCGTTTCCAGATAAAATTGGACACCGCTGCTTTCAAGTATCCGTGTGGATGTATCCAAAACAATCATTAGTGTGTCTGTGTGGAATTTTCCATAAAAGTTGTTAAGATATCCATGTGAGGCCATCTGCAGCAGCAGAGAGTCAAAAGGCTCCATCAGGCAGGCCTAGAGGGCTAGAAGCACTGACATCACATCAGGCAGCAGGTGTAAACGTACCGCTCGACAGACAAAGAGCGAGATCAGATCAGATCAAATCAGGTACGCTCTTGTCTACACTGGTTGAAAAGGTTGTACATTAAGATCTAACAGGGACTCTGGGAGGTTACGCTGTTAAAGAATAACACAAGGTATTTTAGGCATGAAGGCAGGTCATGTGATGATGTGTAACAGCGGTTTTTAAGAATGACCTTTACCCTGTACTGTGAACGTCACCCCAGTGGATAAAGATTAATAAAGTATAGATCAGCTTTAACATTTTGCATTAGTCGCTCAGTGGGATGGTTGAGATTGGCGGTTTAGTTGTGGCTGTGTAAGGCTGGGTAAGGAAATGATGTATTTTTATCCATGAGTCTGGCTCTGTATTTGTACTTGACATGAAATCTCATAATGTCTAATCAGCAGTCCAGCTACGATGACTATAATCCAATTATAACTTGTTGTATCTTGTTGCTGGATTGTGGTACCATCCATCCATCCATCCATCCATCCATTCTCTACACCGTTTATCTTACTGGGTTGTGGGAAACCTAAAGCCTATCCCAGTAGACACTGGGGACAAGGGCAGGGTACAGCCTGGACAGGATGCCCGTCTATCACAGGGCACAATCACACACATTCACAGACAAATTCATGTGCTATGAACGAATGGAGGATACCCTCGAGGCATGGGGAGAACATGCACACTCCACACACACATGGCAGAGGCAGGAATCCAATCCCCAACCATGGAGCTGTGAGGCACGTGTTAATAGGTAGTACTATTATCTGAGTATTTTATAAACCTGCTCTGAATGAAAGTTTTCCCAGTGACCCCTGTTACCACTGTTTCCGCTCCCAGGTTAAGAACCGCTGATGTGTGTGTGTGTGTGTGTGTGTGTGTGTGTGTGTGTGTTTGCACACAGTGATTAACAGTCAATCTCTCCGTTGAGTGGGATGATGGACAGCATGTCTCAGAAATAGCAGGTAAACCAGGTGTTTGAGGAGCTGAGGGTCCTGAGCTCTGACTGCCCCTGAGCTCTGACTGCCCCTGAGCAGCTCTGACTGCCCCTGAGCTCTGACTGCCCCTGAGCTCTGACTGCCCCTGAGCTCTGACTGCCCCTGAGCAGCTCTGACTGCCCCTGAGCTCTGATTGCCCCTGAGCTCTGACTGCCCCTGAGCTCTGACTGCCCCTGAGCTCTGACTGCCCCTGAGCAGCTCTGACTGCCCCTGAGCTCTGACTGTCCCTGAGCTCTGATTGCCCCTGAGCTCTGACTGCCCCTGAGCTCTGACTGCCCCTGAGCTCTGACTGCCCCTGAGCTCTGACTCCAGCCACCTAAGCTGGGATTAATGAAAAAAAGCTTTCAAAGCATTGAATATGTATAAATTACTCCGGGGCAGAATCTGGGCAAGATTACAGGAGGTAAAGCCTCACATGCAGGGATGTGCAGATACTGTGGAGAAAATCAGGTGAGTATGACAGGTGCCCTGGACAAGAGGATTATGTGTCTGGGCTGTTAGTGGGTTCAGTGGGTTCGGGGTCATTAGAGGTTTTTTCTCCTTTTTGAGTGGCCAGAGAAAGAAAACCCATTAATAGATACTTTCACAAAAGTCTTCATCATTAAAAGTATATATATATATATATATATATATATCCTTCTTCTTCTTCTTCTTCTTCTTCTTCTTCTTCTTCTTCTTCTTCTTCTTCCTCCTCCTCTTGTCTTCTTCTTCTTCATCTTCTTCTTCTTGTCTTCTTCTTCGTGTCTTGTTCTTTGTCTTCTTCTTCTTGTCTTGTTGTTCTTCTTCTTCTTGTCTTGTTGTTGTTCTTCTTCTTCTTCTTGTCTTCTTCTTGTCTTGTTCTTCGTCTTCTTTTTGTCTTCTTGTTGTTGTTCTTCTTCTCTTTCTTTCCTCTTCATCTTCTTCTTCTTGTCTTGTTCTTTGTCTTCTTCTTGTCTTGTTGTTGTTCTTCTTCTTCTTCATCTTTCCTCATCTTCTTCTTCTTCTTCTTCTTCTTCTTCTTCTTCTTCTTCTTCTTCTTCTTCTTCATCTACTCAAGCTCATTCGTCAAAACAACCATTACATCATGTTGAAATACTTGTTCTTTTAAACTAGACGTTGAGTAAAGCAGCTTTTATTAATTCAACCTTATTGTGGAACTCTGTGGCATTTGGAAATAACTATAAATGTAGTATAGCAATTTAAATGTATTTAATTATTAATATTTAATAATTAATATTATTTAATAATTAAATGCTAATTCTTGTTGTATCTTGGTTTCATGAGCTCTTATCCTGGTTAATTAGAGGTTAGTAACTAACTAAAATAATAATCATTTGTTGAGCTTGAAAAGAAGAAGAAAAAGAAATACGACAACACACACACACACACACACACACACACACACACACACACACACAATCACACACGTAACTCTCATAACTCTGTCACCACGGCTTTCTTTCTTTTTTATCTTCTCTGCCCATCTGTTGTTTTTATCCAGATTTTATCCAGATCTGTGTATTTCACGTGTATTGATTTAGGAACGTGTGTGTGCACATGTTTGCACATTTTTTGTGTCTGTGTTTGTCTGTTTTTTGTGTGTGCATGCAGGCGTGTGTGTCTTCGTGTGTGTGTATGTGTGAGTGCATTTGTGTATGTGTTTGTGTGTGTTTGCACATGGTGTGTGTCTGTGTGTGCATGCACATATGTGTGTCTCTTTTTGTGTGCATGCACGTGTATGTGTGTGTGTCTTTGTGTGTGAATGCACATATGTGTGTGTCTTTGTGTGTGAATGCACATATGCGTGTGTCTGTGTGTGAATGCACATATGCGTGTGTCTGTGTGTGAATGCACATATGTGTATGTGTGTATATGTGTCTGTGTGTGAATGCACATATGCGTGTGTCTGTGTGTGAATGCACATATGCGTGTGTCTGTGTGTGAATGCACATATGCGTGTGTCTGTGTGTGAATGCACATATGTGTATGTGTGTATATGTGTCTGTGTGTGAATGCACATATGCGTGTGTCTTTGTGTGTGAATGCACATATGCGTGTGTCTGTGTGTGAATGCACATATGTGTGTGTCTGTGTGTGAATGCACATGTGTATGTGTGTATATGTGTCTGTGTGTGAATGCACATATGTGTATGTGTGTATATGTGTCTGTGTGTGAATGCACATATGCGTGTCTTTTTGTGTGAATGCACATATGCGTGTGTCTCTGTGTGTGAATGCACATATGCGTGTATCTGTGTGTGAATGCACATATGTGTATGTGTGTATATGTGTCTGTGTGTGAATGCACATATGCGTGTGTCTTTGTGTGTGAATGCACATATGCGTGTGTCTGTGTGTGAATGCACATATGTGTATGTGTGTATATGTGTCTGTGTGTGAATGCACATATGTGTATGTGTGTATATGTGTCTGTGTGTGAATGCACATATGCGTGTGTCTGTGTGTGAATGCACATGTGTATGTGTGTATATGTGTCTGTGTGTGAATGCACATATGTGTATGTGTGTATATGTGTCTGTGTGTGAATGCACATATGCGTGTGTCTTTGTGTGTGAATGCACATATGCGTGTGTCTGTGTGTGAATGCACATATGCGTGTGTCTGTGTGTGAATGCACATATGTGTATGTGTGTATATGTGTCTGTGTGTGAATGCACATATGCGTGTGTCTGTGTGTGAATGCACATATGTGTATGTGTGTATATGTGTCTGTGTGTGAATGCACATACAGTATGCGTGCGTGTGTGTGTCTTTGTGTGTATGTGTCTTTGTGTGTGAATGCACATAAGCACACGTGTGTGTGTCTTTGTGTGTGTGTATGTATCTTTGTGTGACTGCACATATGCGCGTGTGTGTGTCTTTGTGTGTGAATGCACATATGCTTGTGTGTGTTTTTGTGTGTGTGTATGTATGTGTCTTTGTGTATGAATGCACATATGCTTGTGTGTGTGTGTGTGTGTGTCTTTATGTGTGGATTCATGTGTGTGTGTGTGTGTGTGTGTTCCCTATTATTTAGAAAATAAGAATTAAGCACATCGTCTCTTTACGGCTTTTTTACTTTATCGATTCTTTCACACTTCTGTCACTGCAACAGTAACCGGGTTGGATTACTGTAAGCAGAGTAAATTTGGACAAACGGTTTATTTAGTTGTACATTTTAAACTTTCGCAATCAGCTCTACTCTGCATTCTGTAGGTCACATGGTGTGTCCTGGTGCTCTCGCAGTGACTGTTGCTGGAGGCTTTAAGGATTACTAATTAGATTTCACAGAATATTAATGGAAATGGCATTCACACATTCACACATCTTCCTGTTCTGTGAGTTACCATTTTACTACTAAGCACAAAAATAGGAGTAAAAGAATCCCCTTTGCATATTCGCAGACTAGTTTTTTCTTGTTTTGTTTTTTTTTTTTTGTCACAGGAAGGCATGTTTCCATGTAAGTAAAAAAAAATAAATAAAAAGCAGAAGTACAACACTGAGCTCTGGAAACTGCAGGGAGAGAGCGAGCACAGAAAGCAGAGATGTCTTGATGTCCTCAATGCCACTTCTCCTTTATTGCAACGTGGTCTAAAACTCTGCAGCTTCAGATGGACGAGGGTCATGTGACAGCCATGTTGATGCACGGAAACACTGACGCCGTGCAGCCGTGTGGGCCGAGAGAACAAATCACTGGCATATATTAACATTTTAAGGCCAGCAAACGTGTAGATGATTCAAGGAGTCATTTCTGACCCCTGAGTGTCTGAGTGATTGATCCGTCATTCATGCGTGTGCATATTTGCGTGTTCGTGTGTGTGTGTGACAGTTGACGTGAATCTGGAATGTTTGGCATTCACACAGGTTTTGATTCGAATTCTCCGATATTAACTGACATTCCAGTGCAAGCCCCGCCCCTTTCCCTAGTGCCATGTTAGTAATGTTTTTGTTTTTGTGGTTTGTTTGTTTTTTTTTGTGGTTTTTCTCTCATCCAGACCCAACACATACTGTAAATACCAGCTGAAACGTACGGCGAAGCTTTATGTCCGGGATGTTTTAAGTCCATGAATGTGAAACGTAATATGACTGAATTGGGGGGGGCACGGTGGCTTAGTGGTTAGCACGTTCGCCTCACACCTCCAGGGTCGGGGGTTCGATTCCCGCCTCCGCCTTGTGTGTGTGGAGTTTGCATGTTCTCCCCTTGCCTTGGGGGTTTCCTCCGGGTACTCCGGTTTCCTCCCCCGGTCCAAAGACATGCATGGTAGGTTGATTGGCATCTCTGGAAAATTGTCCGTAGTGTGTGATTGCGTGAGTGAATGAGAGTGTGTGTGTGTGCTCTGCGATGGGTTGGCACTCCGTCCAGGGTGTATCCTGCCTTGATGCCCGATGACGCCTGAGATAGGCACAGGCTCCACGTGACCCGAGGTAGTTCGGATAAGCGGTAGAAAATGAATGAATGAATGAATGATTGAATTGGCTGACAGACAAGGATTTTAAAACGAGTAAAAAACAAACGAACGAAAAAACAAATCCAAAGAGAATTTTGTTAATGTAATGTTAAGTGTCAAAATCAAACATTTACAAATTATTTTTAATGCTAATAATAATAAAAAAGTGAATCACTGGAAAAAAAAAGTTGGCACAAATGGAGTAAAAAAAGCCAGAAGTTACACTGTATTGCAATGGTTGCTATGGCGACAATAATATTTTCGTAGCAAAAAAACCTGCAATCTAGCTGTTTTACTTTCTCCCTCCGTTGCAGGGTTGTAAAGCATCCGTATTAACGGTGCTTGGTTTATCGGAGCAGCCGTATCAATTCTTTCTGCAACTGTGTGTGTGTGTGTGTGTGTGTGTGTGTGTGTGTGTGTGTGTGTGTGTGTGTGTGCTCGTTCAGATGGCGGTGTGGATTCAGGCCCAGCAGCTGCAGGGTGATGCCCTGCACCAGATGCAGTCTCTCTACGGCCAGCATTTCCCCATCGAGGTGCGACACTACCTGTCCCAGTGGATAGAGAGCCAACTCTGGTACGTGTCTCTGTGTACGCCAGTGTTTAGTTCCTCTTCAGGACGTGTTGATTCATCTTCTGTAACAGCAGCTCAGACCATAATACGACTGTAACACATCACAGGTTTATATAAAGCGCTTATTCTTCCACGTTATCGTTTCTATAGTAACGGCTCATACACACGGAGTCGTATCGCGGACGTTGTGCAGAGTCTAAAGGTGTGTCCCAAATTGCATGTTTATACACCTGGCAGTTTTGTATTATAAATAGCGTGAGTAGTGTTCAGACTGAAAAGTCCCTGAATGATGGACTTTATTTAGTTTACAAAATGACGTGACGTGACGTGACATACGGCTAAGTACGGTGACCCATACTCGGAATTCGTTCTCTGCATTTAACCCATCCAAAGTGCACACACACGGCAGTGAACACACACACCGTGAACACACACCCGGAGCAGTGGGCAGCCATTTATTCTGCGACGCACAGGGAGCAGTTGGGGGGGGTTTGGTCACTTGCTCAAGGGCACCTCAGTCGTGGTATTGCCGGCCCGAGACTCGAACCCACAACCTTAGTGTTAGGAGTCAAACTCTCTAACCATTATGCCACGACATTGTGTCCAAATGAATTGTTGGACACAATGTTGGACACTTTACTTCGATGGACAAAACGTATAATCAACTTACAAACGTCCTTTACATGAACCTACGCCTGCTGTGTGAGTTATTTATTTTTCAACATTTTAAAAATTCACTTTAATCTGCTAAAGCTAGCAGCGTCGCATCTCGCAGGATAGACGACGCATAGCGCAGACTCAGAAACGTTTAGTGTTCCACTTAGTTCAAATCCATTAGAGGTGTATGTGAGATGATACAGTACGAGCCTCCGAACACTCGTACACTAGACGTTAAGGCACGTAGTCTAAGTGCATAGCGTGTAGGTCATTTGGGACGCTGATTAAGTTTACAATCCATGGATTCTGAAACACGTCTTAGCAAATTAGATATCTTAAAGTTTTCTTTGAGGAATCTGTGTCCAGTGTCAGTCAGTTTTCCTCCAGTGAATAGTCTTTAGGAAAGAGAACTTCTGTATTTCAATATTTCTGATTGCCAGGCAACATGAAAAAAAAAAAAGTTTTTTTTTTTTTTTTTTTTTACTGAGGAGAAAAGTGAAGTTGATAATGGAAAGTTTTTGCTGTACCTTTAATGTTAAGAGGAATTAACATGTCTCTGAAACTTGTACGTCTTTCTCGTCGGCCTCTCAGGGACTCCATCGATCTGGAAAACCCGCAGGAGGAATTTAAAGCCAAGCGCTTGCTGGACAGTCTAATTCAAGAACTACAGAAAAAGGCAGAACATCAAATGGGAGAGGATGGCTTTCTACTCAAGATTAAACTAGGCCACTATGCTTCACAGTTAAAGGTAAACACACACACACACACACACACACATGTATATACACACAGCCCTTATTTGCTGTATGCCTCAGAGTAAAAGCACGCTAAGCATAAACACACACGAGCAGTATGTAGGCAAGCCGTCTCCCAGCACACCAGTTAGACGGAGGTGCGGCGTGAGAGCGGCGACGATGAGGATAATCTGTAACGGATATGTGCCGAGACATGCATAATGACGACGCTCAAGATGAAACAGAGAGAACGTGTTGTATTTCAGAGCACATACGACCGATGTCCACTGGAGCTGGTGAGATGCATCAAACACATTCTGTACACGGAGCAGAGACTAGTCAGGGAAGCTACTAATGTGAGTAATAGTATTTTACACACACACACACACACACACACACACACATCTTATGAAATTCTGATTACGAAAGAGGAAGCTTCTGATATTGTGCAATAATCTAGACTCTAGTGTATATTTGGGTAATTAGTCTTAATTAGCTTATGTTTTTTTTTTTTTTTTTAATTACTAAATAATTTCTTATTTTATTTAAATGTATGAATTTATTTCATTCTTTTTTAAAAGTTTTGTAACTATCCTAAATATCGTATTTAGATGTAATTCCAGAAAAATTCATATTTATCTGTTCACATTGTATACTGACAAGAGTCAGGATTCTCTTTAACACTGTAGATAAAACAGCGTGTGTATGTGTGTGTGTGTGTGTGTGTGTGTGTTTGCACGCGGTGATTGACAGTCAAACTCTCCGTTGAGCGGGATGATGGACAGCATGTCTCAGAAATACCAGCAGATAAACCAGGCGTTTGAGGAGCTGAGGGTCCTGACGCAGGACACCGAGAACGATTTGCGCAAACTTCAACACAATCAGGAGTACTTCATTATACAGTATCAGGAGAGCCTCCGAATACAGGGTATACACACACACATACATACAGTACACACACACATCTGTACACAAACACACACAAGTGTACACAAACAGGATTTTCATTCCTTAGCCTTGGCTGTTCCATCGACCGAGGCGTGTAAATAAAATGATTTAAATCATTAAAATAAATTCAAATATATTCAAACACAGCATATATCTCAATAAGCATAAGTCAGTAATTAAAGATATATTTAATAAAAGTTTGAACATCATATCAGGCACTTTTATCTGAGCTGCTTTTATAGGAAATACATCAACACCGTCTGAGAATCAGAGTCGAGCCTATTGACCTATTGTTCAAAAGGATTTGATTGATTCATTGATTCCAAAATTGATTCATGTTTAGTAGAATAGTGAAATGTTTGATAAGCTGTGAAACCTCAGCATCATTTCTGTAAGAAAAAAAAAACAAAAAAAAACAGTGTGTGTCATTGACCTTGGGGTGTGTTCACGTGTCTCATAGCTCAGCTATCGAGTCTGGCTGCGTTGCCCCCCGCTGACAGACAGCTGCGAGAGCCGAGTCTCCTCAGCAAGAGAGCCACGGTTGAAGCCTGGCTCACCAGAGAAGCCAACACCCTGCAGAAGTACAGACTGGTACATACAACACACACACACACACACATTGAGTGACTCCCAGTATTTATATTTTGGTCAATACTGTTTTATGAGATGGTGCATAGTGATAATTCCTACAGATGAAGAACCGTGATGAGAGCAGTGGCTATAGCACAGGGTTTTATGAGCAGTCAGAGGGTTTGTTTTAGCTCATAATGCATTGCTACTGCCTGGCATTCAAGCCGGAGTCATATACAGATCCAGTATTCAGCACTGAGTATCCAAATCCAGTACGCAGTTTCACTAGGATCCAGATTCACCATCCAAATGCAGATCCAGTATCCAGATCCATAGTACAGATTCAGTGTACACTTATCATAACCAGATTCAGATGAATCTACATCCAGATCCAGAATCCAGATCTATTATATAGATTCAGTATCCAGATTCAGTATTTAAATCCTAATCACGTATCCAGATCCAGACTCAGTGTACAGATTTAGTATCTAGATCCAGATCCAGAATCCAGAGCTAGTATCCAGATCCCATCTGACACCAAATGCATTATTGCATTAGAACTGCATATAAAACTGTGTGTGTGTGTGTGTGTGTGTGTGTTCAGGGCCTAGCAGAGAAGCACCAGAAAACACTGGCATTGTTGCGAAAACAGCAGACACTGATCCTCGACGATGAGCTGATCCAGTGGAAGAGACGTCAGCAGCTCGCCGGAAACGGAGGACCACACGAGGGCGGACTGGATATCCTGCAGTCATGGTACAAACCCTCTCACCCCCTCACACACACAAAAACACACAAAAACACACATAAATCACAAGACTACCTGAGGGAGTTAAACGTTATGCAGCTGCGCTAAACATAATACAGTAAACAGCCAAAAGGAAAACAGGACACAGAATAAAGGCAAATTAATATATGTGTGTGTGTGTGTGTGTGTGTGTGTTGGAGAAATGGGTATTTCAATGGCATCAATTGTGGAAAATGCACCAGGCATTTGTCAGTGTGATGCACAGTAGAGCTCGACAAGCATACACGGAAAAAAACACATCATTATCTGAGCACAGCAGGGAAGAGCACTGAAGCACTGCTCGTTCTATTCATATCTTAA
>NC_083477.1:5796587-5806587 GCF_030014155.1 Tachysurus vachellii | reverse complement strand
TTCCGGACCTTTTTACAGAAGGTAAAAGTTGCCGTAATCTTTACTGACATTGTCCGTAATGATTACCGAGATGGCACATTCGGACGGGACTAAAATCACCCAGAAACTTTACCCCCACGTCCCCACGTAAAACTAATCCCGTCCGAATAGGGCTTAAGAATCTGTTTTGGTTTGGTTGTGTGTTAGTGCTGTATCAGTTGTTTATCCTGTTTGTGTGTGTGTGTGTGTGTGTGTGTGTGTGTGTGTGTGTGTGTGTGTGTGTTTTTCCCCTCAGCACCTTCATTATAGAGAAGCAGCCGCCTCAGGTGCTGAAGACTCAGACGAAGTTTGCAGCTACGGTGCGTTTGTTAGTAGGAGGAAAACTCAACGTCCACATGAACCCTCCTCAGGTGAAAGCCACCATCATCAGCGAGCAGCAGGCCAAGGCGCTGCTGAAAAACGAAAACACCCGGAAGTGAGTTTATGAGACACTCGTAATATTCTGAACCAGATAAAATATTCAGAACCAGATTCAATACCAACATCCAGATCTATTATACAGATTCAGTATTTAAATCCTAATCACGACTCCAGATCCGAATTCAGGGTAGAGATTCAGTATCTACATCCAAATCCAGAATCATTATTCAGTATATAGATTCAGTATCCAGATTCAGTATCGATATTCAGTATCCAGACTCGGTATCCAGCACATGAAGCAACATTAGATGCAAGACCTTCTTAATAAGTATTCATTTGTTGTAATGTAAAGTGACGTAGTTTCAGATTTTTACCTACAAAGGTGTTTTTAGTGACCAAAACTTTGCTGTAGGAATCGGGATTGAATTTTCTATTACACACTAATCACATAGCAAAGGAGTCTGAGATCACTCTTCTGTCCAATATGGGGAATTCAATATGGGTGATTCTCATTGGTCAGCTTAAATGTAGTTATGTCCCCTATTAGACAAGACATCTCATCCTTTAGACACTAATTCAGTTTATTTAAAGTCTTTCATAAAAGCCTGAAGGACACTCGATGTGGCTGTAATTAAGGATATTGATGTCCTCAGTAGTGTTTGAATAGATCGCTTTCATTCTATCAAAAACGTATTCAACTTTTTATCTGTTATTGCCTCAAAACAATCAGCTGCTCCTGCAGAAATCGTTTTCACCGCATCTCAGATACAGTAGAAGCTAATCGAATAAATTTATCAAACTCATCAAGTGCGTATTAATGACCGCAAATCCAATTCCACTTGGTGGAAATCTGCGAAAAAGACGCCTGTAAGCGAACATTATTCGCGAATGCGATCCGCCTACACAGCCACGTTGACTAATTCGATGAGTTGAACTTCCTGTTTCATGTTTAACAATTGCAGGGAAAGACATTTTGTGGTCTAGATTGAGTTACTGCTAGATTTCTGAAGTGACAGATTGGCATGCAAACGGTGTCAATTTTGACTGAAATGCCTGCTGAGAAAAACTAAACTAGCATGTGGTGCAAATTTTGCGCTTTTTCCACGGCTGGGTGTCAAGAGGGCAGAATCGATCGTGATTCCTGGGTAGGAGGATGACTTACTGCCCCTCCCCCTCTCCCTCCTGTCAATCACACTGACACTAAACAAATACACACGCATCTCTCAGATCATGTATGCGGAAGAGGGTAGGATGCACTAGGACTTATGGAGTATGTTACGCTGCTCTGTGATCCTGCTTCAGCATGATGTGGTGTAAAAGACGAGACCCGGCCGGTGGGTGGGAATTTTCAGGTGAGGAGAAAACGAAGAAGAACCTAATAATTCATTCGTTAAATAAACTGTCGTCCATCCACGATTCAGAAGAACTGTGTCTGTCTGTCTGGAAACCTGTAATGACGATCATCCAAAATCTATCCTCGGTGCTGACAGGAGTCTTCGAGGCCAAGTGTAAAAATATCCTCTGTCCCTCAGTCCATATAACACTCTCTCTGTCTCTCTGTCCCTTAGTGACAGCAGTGGAGAGATCCTGAATAATAACTGCGTGATGGAGTATCACCAGACCACAGGCACCCTGATCGCACACTTCAGGAACATGGTGAGTGAAGCAACCTGGGTTCACCTTCAGTCCCAGTCTATTAGCAGTTATTTCCAAGAAGGACATTGAGATGTTCCATAGCAGGCATCGCTGTCTGTTTATCTTTCCTGCACCTGTCTTTTATCTAGTATAAAGACCAGAAAATGAAATAAGGCCACTCGAGTTAGATGATTTACGAGTAATTTGAAAGACTATTTCCTGTTTCCTTTTTTCCTTTTTTTTTTCATTACTAACATACTCAATCCTTCAAATTGTTCCTCAGTCTCTGAAGAGGATCAAGCGTTCAGACCGCCGCGGCGCAGAGTCCGTAACCGAGGAGAAGTTCACCATCTTGTTCGAGTCGCAGTTTAGTGTCGGGGGCAACGAGCTGGTTTTTCAGGTCAAGGTGAGATTCAACAGGCAAATGATGTGATTAATACAAACACTGGAAAGTAGATACAAACACACACACACTCACACACACATTGCACGTTAGAGCTTACAACAGGTCCAAACAACATTTTTTTCAAATCTAAACTAGTCGTCCCTCCGGGCCTGTGGTCGATGACAGTTAACAACCCTCAATGACAGTAAAACTTGTTTATGGTTTAACAATTGAAAATGTTTCTGACTGTTCAATTCAATTCAGTTTTATTTGTATAGCTCTTTTAACAATGGGCCTTGTCGCACAGCAGCTTTACGGCAATCTAAAAGTTCAGGATATCAATTTCAAATTTAAATTTAAATTTCTTCCTATCGGGAAAGCCATAGGTAGCGGTGGTGAGGGAAAAAAACCCGGAGATGATATGAGGAAGGAACTCTGAGAGGAACCAGACTCAGAAAGAAACCTCATCCTCATCCTCATCTGGCTGACACCAAAATTAAAAAAAATAAATAAAATAAAATAAAATAAAAAAAAAGATTATAAAATAAAATTCCTTTCTATAACTATATTATATATGTTAATATATTTTATTATTATTAGTAGTAGTATTAGTATTATTGTGTATAATATATATGGTGTTATTAATGTGTAATATATATTATTGTGTAATAAGATTTTTATTTTGTGTAATATAGTTGTTATTATATGATGAACTTACAAAATTAAATCAAAGTAAATCAAGGTAAAAACAAACAAACAAACAAATAAATAAATAAAATAAATAAATACAGAACGGCAAAAACTTGAGAACATCCATTCATCCTGTTGCCCAAATAACACAATTCTCTTCCTCCCACTTAGCACATTATGTCCATTCAGCTGACCAGTTGAAACCAGTATGATGTGAGCAATTGAGCTGCATTTATCTCTCCTTGTTTTGTCTGCACTCTCATTCTCAGACCCTGTCTTTGCCTGTCGTGGTGATTGTCCATGGAAGTCAGGATAACAATGCCACAGCTACGGTTCTATGGGACAACGCTTTTGCTGAACCAGTGAGTTCTGGTGAACGTCAATACTTTCATGCTCAGTCACTCTGAAATTATTACCTTTACGAGCACAAGCGCACTTAAGCCTTATTATGTTTGACTCCGAGAAATAGCAGAAATGTTCTGGGTCAAAATGACTGTACGTGGTGAGTCATCGTTAAGTGGTTACCAATAAACATGAACCCAGTAGCAAGGAGCTCAGTCATAGTTTTAATAATATGGACTATTCCATTCATTACATTCATTTCCTTTATTACATACACAACAGAAAAAATCATACAAATCTAAAAATTAACCTGTTTTTAAACACTACAGACAAGGACACCGAAAGCAACACTATCTTCTCATTGCCTGTCACGACATTTTTATTTTTAGCACATCTATGAGGTCAATCTTAACCACTGGCTTCCGCTTACTTACTTAAGTGTCTCGGTTATAAAAAAAAATAATAATCATGATCATTTAATCCATTTAAAAACAAAAAGATGGATTGTATTATAGAGAAAATGAATTGGAAAAAGAAAAAGTTTTATTTCTGGTACAAAAATGAAAGGCGGTTCTATCGGAAGATATTACATTTACATTTACATTTACAGCATTTGGCAGACGCCCTTATCCAGAGCGACGTACATAAGTGCTTAAATCTCTAACGTTGAATACATTAATGCTGGATCACTAAGTTACATACTTAAGATGCCATGAGTTTAAAACATTTGTTCAAAGTTACAATGAAAAAGTGTCAAAGGTGTGTTTTTTTTTTTTTGTTTTTGTTTTTTTTTTTTTAAATGGGAAAGATAAGGAAAGAAGTGCTAGTTGAAGTGTTTCCTGAATAAGTAGGTCTTCAACCACCGCTTGAAAATAGCCAGTGACTCAGCTGTCCAGACCTCTAGGGGAAGTTCATTCCACCACCTTGGTGCCAGTACAGAAAAGAGTCTTGTAGTATACTTGCCTCTTACCCTATTAGAAACCTTGTTTAAATGAACTTACACACATTTGTCTCTGTATGTAGTTAGTCAGTTAGTTTAGTTTTCTAAATCTATAAGAAATTACAAACTGAAAGGCCAGACAAATATTGCTGATATTTATAGAAACCCTGTACACAGTGGCATCGGTGGCTCAAGAGGTTGTTGATTGGATGATCAGGGTTCAAGTCCCAGCACTACCAAGCTGTCACTTTTGGGCCCTTGAGCAAGGCCCTTAACCCTCACTGCTCCAGGGACACTGTATCATAACTGACCCTATGCTTTGACCTCAGTCTCCTCAGTTGCTGAGCTTTGTGTTGTGCATGTGATGCTTGTGATGCTCAGGTTTCCTCAAACTGAGGGCCATATCCTGTATTTTAGATTATGACTTAACAGACGACTCTTTGTTTTAGTAAAACTCCTCGTTCTCATCTTTCGTTCCCTCATTTAGGGCCGAGTCCCTTTCCTGGTTCCTGATAAAGTGATGTGGCCACAGCTATGTGAGGCTCTCAATATGAAGTACAAGGCAGAGGTGCAGTCGAACCGAGGTCTTTCTGAGGAGAACCTCGTCTTCCTCGCTCAGAAGGCCTTCAGCAGCTCCAGCACCAACCCTGAGGATTACCGGGGCATGACCATGACCTGGTCCCAGTTTAACAGGGTATGTGATGATCTCTCTACACTGCATGCAACATCGTAATGAGTGAGATATTGGCATTAATGTAAAACTAGTTTAGTGCATTATAGCATGTTATTTCATGCAGTAATTCCAAGTGGGAGAGAGTGACATCCTGGGGTCAGTGAAGGATGTTCTTGTTGTGTTTCTTGTTGATTTTTTTCAAATATTTCATTTCATTTTATTTCATCCATCCATCCATCCATCCATCCATCCATCCATGTATCTATCTATCTATCTATCTATCTATCTATCTATCTATCTATCTATCTATCTATCTATCTATCTATCTATTTATTTATTTATTTATTTATTTGTGCAATGGTAGAAAATAAAACGTACTTTCTTTCTTTATTTTATTCTTCTCTTTTTTTTTTACTTTTTCTTTCTTTAAAAAAAGATTATATTTATTGACTTTATTTTTTAATAGTATTTACATGGTCACTTTAATTCAAAAGGTTTTAATCTGAACCTCAATTCGAGAAAAAAACTAATTCAGCTTCAAATTCAGATGTGTTTTGAGGAAAGAAAGTTCAAAACAAAAAGCTCTAGGCTTTAATAAATAGTCAGAATAAAATTGCAGCCATTTAAATTAGGACCAGAATATTAGATAATGGGAATATTTTCCTAAATAAATCCACATTCAGAAATGAAGGTGTTTTGTTGTACAGTTCAAGCAGTCCCTTTTAGCCTGACTGACAACCTGCAATCCAGTCAGTGGCACAAGTGAAGTAATTAATAATATAAAAGTCATTTTATTCGTGTCTTCACATTCAAACAATTCAGTAATACAGTGGTGTACCAGTAAAGTATACTTATGGACCATATAAGGAGACATATTATTTATAAACCTGTAGTACATCAGGTCCTCGCCGGTCAGAAGGTCACGAATGACCGCTGCTTGTGTTTAACTCTGCTGCGATCTTTAAAAAAGCCGTTTCAGAAACGGTTTAATCCTAAACCACGCTCACTCATTTGAAACTCAGCATATTAACATTCGCATATGGGTTGTTATTTTCCCGCCTCAGTAAGCACGTGGAGCACGTTTTCCTGGCCGAGCCGCGGTCCCCTTTGCGTTAAAGAGGTTTATGATTACCAAGTGAGGGAGCCTTAATGCCACAGCTCTTAGATATGCAGACCTTAGGCGGTGCTTGCCTTTGAAATGACCTCATGCTGCTTTGCTACACCGATCGCTCAGTGCTTTTTTTTTCCCCTTCAAGGTCTGAAATAATGCTTGGATCACAGTTTTGACCCTTTTTCACAGGATGCATGATAAAATATTTACTTATAGAGTCAGTTATCTTTTATACACAAACGTCTGTCGTCTTATATATAACTGGTAATAAAATAAAGTAAATAAAATAATTTTATATATAACTCAGGTGAGCGCATGTTTTTTATATATTTGTGGGGACCAAATGTCCCTATAAGGATAGGAAATTATTTAGGCATTATTTAGTATTTTGGAAATGTTTTCCTTTTGTTTACTCAGTTTAGGGTTAGCTGTAGGTGTAGGTGCATTATCTAACTGCACTGATGATAAAATACGGAGACAGTCCTCACAAGGACGGTAAAGTGTGTGTGTATGGTGTTTGTGTTTGTGTGTGTTTGTGTGTGTTTGTGTGTATATGTGTGTGTTTGTGTGTGTGTGTGGTTTTTTCACCTCAGCACCTTCATTATAGAGAAGCAGCCGCCTGTGTTTGTGTGTGTGTGTATGGTGTTTGTGTGTGTATGTGTGTATGTGTGTGTGTGTGTGTTTGTGTGTGTTTATGGTTTTTGTGTGTATGTGTGTGTGTGTGTATGTGTGTGTGTGTTTGTGTTTGTGTGTGTGTGTATGTGTGTGTGAATGGTGTTTGTGTGTGTGTGTGTATATGTGTGTGTATGTATGTGTGTGTTTGTGTTTGTGTGTGTGTTTGTGTGTGTGAATGGTGTTTGTGTGTATGTGTGTGTGTGTGTGTGTGTGTGTGTTTGTGTGTGTGAATGGTGTTTGTGTGTGTGTATGTGTGTGTGTGTGTTTGTATGTGTGTGTTTGTGTGTGTGTATGTGTGTGTGTGTGTGTGTGTGTGCACGAGTCTTGATTGCACACTGTCTTCGCAGAAATGCAAGATAGAAAACTTAATGTTCTTACTCGAGCTCCATGACTTTTCACCTACATTACTGATTATAAGCAAAGTGAACATCAGTAAGATGAACATGGCCTCAGGAAGCTACTACTCATGCTCATGTTTCATAAGCTTCAAACTGTTCCCTTTCAGTTACACACACACACAAACACAGCTGTGACACGCTACATTCAATACAATTGCAAGGTTTTCAACACCAATAAACCTTTTCCCTTATCATTTATTTCTATATGTGCATCCAGGAAAGCCTTCCAGGTAGAAACTTCACATTTTGGCAGTGGTTTGACGGCGTCATGGAGCTCACAAAAAAACACCTGAAGCCTCACTGGAATGATGGGTAAGACTCAACAGCTGCACTTTACGAAACATGTCAAAGAGCTGAGTTACATAAGCGGACTGGTTAAACTCCACCTGCAGTAGAGTTACAGTCTCCAAATAAAGCCTGGGAGTCACTGGGGAGCTTTCTGTCAGGTCGTGAACTAGGACTACTGATTTAAAATCATGTCCTTATATAATACAGATCTATAATGTAAACCGACAGTGGAATATGTTGGAGCGTTTCCTGTTTGCCTTCACGCTAGTCAGAATCCGAGTTACTGAGAATTCTGTTTACCCAACAAAAATGATTGGCTTGGGACTTACACAAGAGATGGCACACGGTCAGTGTACATTAACTCCTCATTGAGCAACTCGCTCTCTAACCTAGCCTTCACGGACTGCACTGGTGTTCCTGCCAGGCTTGGACTCCACGTGGATGCAGTTTGCACTGCGAATAACACACAAGTACTGACTGATGCAGCCAAGATGAATGCAGGGATTCTCAAGCTTTTTGCAGCCAGAGAAACGTTCCAGAGTTTCCATTGACCGACTTCTAATCACGAGACATTTCATTTTAGGAACAATCGCACAGCTGTGTACATGCAATGACTCCACAGGAAGTGTACAGTGTGTTACTTATCCTGCTGACAACTATAACAAAGCATCATTTTTTTATTCATTTATTAAGCCGGACCACACGCATCTAATTAGGTGCAATTAGACTGTCATTACTTATAAGATATAAACAGTTATTCAGTCCCCAACATTATTTTTTTTTCTCACCTCAATTTACCAAGGGCTCTAAAACTTCATAGCAGCAACAAGGAAACGTTTTACTTGTTAAAGTCCCTGTGTACCAGCTGTTGCTATAGAAACCATTAGACAGAGAGAGAGAGCATTAAAATAACACACATCTTCTGACTAATCAGATTCGAGAATGGAGCCAGCTGAGTCAACGCTTGCACTTTAAGCCATTCTCTTCCAGACGTGTTAACGGCACTTCCTGCTTTTATTGACATTGCAGTTAGATTGAAAAAAAGTTAAAAGTTTTATATTAACCCCTTTCATTTTAAGAGACCAGTCAACCATAACAGCCATCATACTAGTTTATATTGATCTTCACCAAAAAAAAAAAAAAATAGACTGGATATTCTGTACATCATGGACACCTCAGACTCCAGTCTCAAGCAACCTGGTTTATATCATCCCAGCATTCTCACACGCTCCTAATCGTAAGGGATGTGGTAGCCTAGTGGTTAAGGTGTTAGGCTACCAATCGGAAGGTTGTGAGTTTGATTCCTACATCCACCAAGCTGCCACTGCTGGGACCCTGAGCAAGGCCCTTAACCCTCAATTGCTCAGTTGTATAAAAAAGTCGCTCTGGATAAGGGCGTCTGCTAAATGTTGTAAATGTAAGAACTGGCTCTATTTTTAATCGTAAGAAATAGCTCCACAATTGTAGGAAAAACACAAAACACATTCTTTCTACATAGATTTATCCTGCAGTCTTTTAAAAGCCCACTGTAGTAGTGATCTTCCTGTAGTGTACAGGAAGCGATGAAATCTGGAGAGGGATTTCGGCCTATTGGGAAGAGGTTCTTGGGAAGAGACTGTTTTTACCAGTACACTGGTGTTCCACTCAAACCAGAAGAATGGAGACATTTTCAGTATAAACGAATGGATTATTATTTATTTTGTTGTAAATGGAACATGAGCAAATTCACAATAGGTTGGTTGTAATACCACAACATACCATATCTGCACTTCTTTATTAATAATGTGTGTGTGTGTGTGTGTGTGTGTGTGTGTGTGTGTGTGTGTGTGTGTGTGTGTGTGTGTGTGTGTCTCAGGGCGATCTTGGGCTTTGTGAACAAGCAGCAGGCTCAGGACATGCTGATGTCCAAACCTAACGGCACGTTCCTGTTGCGCTTCAGTGACTCTGAGATAGGAGGCATCACCATCGCATGGGTGGCAGAGAACCCCAACAAAGCAGGTCCGGCTCGTTTCGTTGCGTAACGTGTACTTACACAAGCCGATTCTTAGCAGTTGAAGGTTTAGGGTCACTGACAGTGCGAGGATTTGAACTATTAACCCTTCAATCACTAAAGCAGAACCTTAATCACTGAAGCATATATCAGCTTTACATATAAAGACTACAGAATATCACGGCAGCTTTACTTCAGAGGTCATTCCTAGCAAATTCTAAGAAAATAACCTGACTGTTATTAAGTAATCATAAATAAACACATATATAAACATGCAGACAAATTAAAGGAAAATGCAGTGCCTTTTTTTTATGGCAAGAGCACTTGTTTATTTTTCTGGCACTTTCGTGTCCTCATACAAATCAATACGAACTTTATCTGAACCGTCACCTTTAACCAGTGATGAAACTTTTTTATGCTGCTGATCGTAGTCAACTTCAGGACGAATCCACCCCCAATACACAGGGCACGAGG
>NC_083477.1:5771587-5781587 GCF_030014155.1 Tachysurus vachellii | reverse complement strand
CAGAGTCGGGGTTCGATTCCCGCCTCCGCCTTGTGTGTGTGGAGTTTGCATGTTCTCCCCGTGCCTCGGGGGTTTCCTCCGGGTACTCCGGTTTCCTCCCCCAGTCCAAAGACATGCATGGTAGGTTGATTGGCATCTCTGGAAAATTGTCCCTAGTGTGTGATTGCGTGAGTGAATGAGAGTGTGTGTGCCCTGTGATGGGTGGCACTCCGTCCAGGGTGTATCCTGCCTTGATGCCCGATGACGCCTGAGATAGGCACAGGCTCCCCGTGACCCGAGGTAGTTCGGATAAGCGGTAGAAGATGAATGAATGAATGATGATGAAGACGGTGGTGGTTGTGTGCGATGAGGAGAAAGAAGAAGAAATGATGGTGGTGGTGGTGATGAAGAAGAAAATGATGATGGTGATGATGAAGAAGAAGAAAATGATGGTGGTGATGATGATGAAGAAGAAAATGATGGTGGTGGTGATGAAATAGAAGAAGAAGAAAATGGTGGTGATGATGAAGAAGAAGAAGAAAATGATGGTGGTGGTGGTGATGATGATGGTGGTGGTGGTGATGAAGAAGAAGAAAATGATGGTGGTGATGATGATGAAGAAGAAAATGATGATGGTGGTGATGAAGAAGAAGAAAATGATGGTGGTGATGATGAAGAAGAAAATGATGATGGTGATGATGAAGAAGAAGAAAATGATCTTGGTGGTGATGAAGAAGAAGAAAATGATGGTGGTGGTGATGAAGTTGAAGAAGAAGAAAATGGTGGTGATGATGAAGAAGAAGAAAATGATGGTGGTGATGATAAAGAAGAAAATGATGGTGATGGAGAAAAAGAAGATGATGCTTAAGAAGGAGAGGAAGAAGATGAATGTGATGATGATGATGATGATGATGATGATGATGATGATGATGACGAAGAAAAAGAAGATGGTTGTTCTTACCAAATCATCTGAGATAATAATGAGTTTATATTAGAGCAAGAAAGCACAATAAAATGTTTGTCACATTGTTTGGTGATTTATTCATGAATGTTATAACATATACACACACACACACACACACACACACACACACACACACACACACACACACAAACACATTTTGTTGAATCGTTCAGTTGTTTCTGAAACTATTTGTTCTACCAAAACAAAAAAAAGTTGACATATAAGTTGATTTTTTTTAATAAAGGAAAGGAAAAAAATAATAATAATAATAAAGTGTGCACTCTTCTGTAATAATTAAATTAAGTTCCAAGCGACTCAGAATAAAACAGGGATTAATTTACTGCTACTGACTCTGCCGAGGAACTGCTGGTGAGATGCAAATGTAGTAGAATAGCAAAGTGGAAATAAAATAAAACCCATTTAAATTTATCAGCTACTTTCTCCCAGCTTTAACTTCAGACTGTGGCAGCGGTTGCTGTATTACTTAAGGTTGTTAATGTGACTTTAAATGTCTAATAGCAAACTCCTTCTCTTACTACTAAATGTTTAATTCCAACAAATTATTTTGTTCTAAATTTAACAAATTCCATCATCTGTCCTTGGTGTAACATGACTTTGTTTGACTGAATAATTTGCTCAGTCTATTCTTTTATTTTCTCCTCCAAAAGCATTTTTGGGGGAAAAAAATTCATTACAAACATGACTGTATTTCACACGTGCTCACAGTGGCGGTCCTAGAGGCGGGGCCACAGGGGCCCTGGCCCCTGCTGAAATCTCGTTGATGAGAAGAGCAACCGTAGATTTTTTAACAATGATCACAGATGCAATTGAACCCCCAAACAATTGGTGGCACTCGAGCGTTTGAAAAAGGAATGTTGCCGAAATGTATTTGCACTGTACTGAATAAATTATTTTGTGTGCTTGAATGTACCCTGTAATTGGCCCTTGAATGTAACATGTGGCCCCTTAATGGCCCCTGTTGCAGAACCGCCACTGCATGCTCATGACATGTAATGGATGTATCAGTGAAGCGAGCTGGAAAAATATCAACTCAAACGAAGATCAAATCTTAAAGACATAACAGTGGGTGTAATCACGTGACATGCCTGTCACTGATAAACTGCATGAATCTACAGTCTGGGCTAGAAAGAATTCAGCCAGCAGCCTTGCTTCTTTATACCATTTTGTGCGTTCTTCTTTTTAAAATGCTGGCGGTGCTGTTACACCTCTGATACGAGGAATGAAAGCTAGTTGTAGTGAGAGAGGATACGTGTGTCTGAACAAGAGGGAGGGAAGTAGAATAATGGAGGGGTTACTGTACATTGGTCAGGGGCCTTGGTTTACAGGGGGATGAGGTCAAGAAGGTGCAGGAGTTTCAACTGTCCTGTCCAGGGAGTGTGGAAAAGAGGTGAAGAGGCGAGTGGAGGCGGGTTGGAGTGGGTGGAGACAGGAGTGTTGTGTGACAGAAGAGCGTCAGCAAGAATCAAAGGAAAGGTGTACAAGACAGTCGTGAGAGCTGCTCTGCTCTATGGGTTAGAGACTGTAGAAGTGAGGAAAAGACACGAGGCAGAGACGGAGGTAGCAGAGATGAGGATATTGAGGTTGTCTTTAGGAGTGACGAGGATGGACAGGATTAGGAACGAGCACATCAGAGGGACGGCTCAGGTTGGCTGGTTTGGGGACAAGGTCAGAGAGGCTAGATTGAGATGGTTTGGACATGTACAGAGGAGGGAGATGGTTATATTGGTAGAAGGATGTTGGAGATGGAGCTGCAGGTACGTAAGAGGTCAAGAGGAAGGACAAAGAGGAGATATATGGATGTGTTGAAAGAGGACATGAAGGTAATTAGTGTGAGAGTAGAGGATGCTATATGGAAACTGATGATTCACTGTGTGACCACTAACGGGAAAAGCCAAAAGTAGGAGAAGAAAAAGAAGAAGATGTGATCTGATAATGACGTGAATGCGGATGAGAAAAATGAAACCTTATATGTCATGACAGATATCCTCAGATATAGGCTACTAGATAGCTAGCATCAGAAAATCTGAAATAAAAAGCATGAATAAGAATTAGCAGCTTTATTATTTATATAGCAGTAAAAACCTAAGTGTACAGATTTAATGCAGTGTTGTATAGATTTGCATTCATCCATTAGTGTTGTTAGATATCTACAGAATCTAACAGAACACATAATATTGGAGAAAACAGTCTGTATGTGTTGTGTTACTTTCTTAAGAATTGATTACAAATCATGAAGGAAAATCTTCATTTTTTTATTTTACTGTTTAAGTTTACTTCTTGATTTTCTGTAGTATTTAGTGTATTCAGTGTAGCTAGTAGGCTTTGATAACATTGATACATTCATTCGTTCATTCATCTTCTACCGCTTATCCGAACTACCTCGGGTCACGGGGAGCCTGTGCCTATCTCAGGCGTCATCGGGCATCAAGGCAGGATACACCCTGGACGGAGTGCCAACCCATCGCAGGGCACACGCACACACACTCTCATTCACTCACGCAATCACACACTAGGGACAATTTTCCAGAGATGCCAATCAACCTACCATGCATGTCTTTGGACCGGGGGAGGAAACCGGAGTACCCAGAGGAAACCCCCGAGGCACGGGGAGAACATGCAAACTCCACACACACAAGGCGGAGGCGGGAATCGAACCCCGACCCTGGAGGTGTGCTAACCATTAAAGTGTGTGTGTGTGTGTGTGTGTGTGTGTGTGTGTGTGTGTGTGTGTGTGTGTGTGTGAGGTGTGTGTGGGGGGTATTTCTAGCGAGTACAATAACACTATATTGTTAAGTTGGTAAGTAAGAACATAATGTCCGTTTTGTTGTGATGGACTCCGTGTGTATCAGCTCGTATCTACCGGAAACGCGGAAACAGCGGCTGTAATAAACTGCTGTATGGGCGCGTGCAGCTACAGAGACGTCTGAACGCGGCACGAGCGCCATCTGTGTGTGTGTGGTAGATGGGGGGCAGAGAGAGAGAAAGAGAAAGAGAGAGGGAGAGAGAGAGAAAGACAGAGAGAGGGAGAGAGAGAAAGAGAGAGAGAGAAGAGAGAGGGAGGGAGGGAGAGAAAGAGAGAGAGAAGAGAGAGAGAGGGAGAGAAAGAGAGAGAGGAAGATAGAGAGAGAGGGAGAGAGAGGGGGGAGGGAGAGAGGTGGGTAGGAGGAGGGAGGTGACTGGTGCGTGAGTGTTCGGTTGGAGAGAAAGAGAGAGAGAGAGAGAGAGAGAGAGAGAGAGCAGAAGAAGAGTTTATCAGTTTACACACACCGCCTTTATGAATGTATGAGATCTCCGTCACGCGCGGAGGCGGTTTTCAGTTCCAGTTTCGGTTTGATTTTCCGCACCGGCTTCCCAAAAGGCTGAACACTGAAGCTCGTCCCCCACCACCAACACCACCTTGTGCACAATGCGCGCGCGGTGTGTGTGTCGCTGTTGGTGTGTGTAGCTGAGGGCGGACCACTATGGCCGAGCCGGAGGCTGCGGACACGGTGAGACCTGCGCGAGACTTTCCCTCTGCTGCACCGAATGACAGCGATGATGCTCCTGCGGCTGCGGGCGCGCGCGCGTTCCTCAACACGGCCACTGCTGCTGTCCTCACCGGCGGCCCCGGAGCGCACGGAGCAGAGGTGGTGGTGCACAGTAACGGCGGACACCGGAGCAGAGACAGTTCGGCGGAGAGGAGCCACGGAGCTGGAAACGCACCTTGCGGCATCATGAAGGTTAGTGACTCGCTGTCGGTTTATCCCTGTCGCGGAAATGGACTTTGCCACGCTCGGGACTCCTGTTTAGACATTTGACAGTCAGTGGCTCTGCTTTAAAATGCCATTCACACCATCAACAACCGACACTGTTCTGTGGGTCACATTGTCCGTTTCCGGTTTGCGGGCACGAGCGCGCGCTTCTGCTGTGATCTCTTCTGAAACGTAGCTGAAGTTCAGGATGCAGATCCGTTAGACACGTTAAGCTTCAGTGCAGCTCGAAGTTTTCTAAGCAGCAGCACGAGAGGAGAGATGATCTGTGTTATTACTGATACAACATGAACACTGCTTTAAATCACAGCGTTCACATGAGCCAGAAAAAACTAATCATGTTTCCTGGTCAGAATGTCTGTGTGTGAAGTTTTGTGTGTTCTTGCCATGTTTGCATGAGTGTCCTATGTGTTCCTCCCATTTCCCAAAAACATGCAGATGGGTGGATTGTCTATACTGATTTATGTGTGTGTGTGTGTGTGTGTGTGTGTGTTTGTGCGTGCGCGTGCGAGAGATGTGATATACAGGCATCCCATCCATCCTTTGCAAATTCTCTGACCTTGAGGCCAGTGTCCTGGGGTGGAGGTAGACTCTTGATCCACCACTTGCAGTTTCTACAGCTGCCTCTATCTACATTTGCAGACAAAAAAAAAATCAGGAGAATTTTATTCTCGGTAAAACCACATGCATCTATTTAAGCACTGACCTCATACCATGCAGCATGTTGTTTTAAAGGCACATTACATTTACGTTTACATTTTATATATATATATATATGTATATTTTTAAATGCAACTGAGCAATTGAGGGTTAATGGCCTTGCTCAGGGGCCCAACAGTGGCAGCTTGGTGGGCCTGGGATCAAACTCACAACCTTCTGATTGGTAGCTGAACCCCTTAACCACTAGGCTACCACATGCCCCCCACATGTTAGACACAACTGAATAAAACGCACTGAATATTTTTTTGTTCACGAGCCAGAGACTATTTTGTTTTTACCAATATGATGTGAGTAACATAATAGTAGCTGTTGGATAATTGATTTGCGTCATCCTGTGTGTAATATGACACGACTTTGTCAGGAGAACAAAATTCAATCCTTCACTTGATCAATCAGCTCCATTGATCAGCTGACCCGAGGCATGAGGAGCTTTGTTGTGCTAATTAAATTCTGCTGGGATTGCAAGGACAAAGATGTAACTGTTTGGAAGAAATAGAGGATACACACACCAACACATGCACGCACACACACACACACACCAACACATGCACGCACACACACACACACACACACACAAAGGAATGTTTCACTTTTTCTCACACTCACACGTTCACTTCAAGATTTTTACACAGATCTATGAAGTTTTGAGTGTGTGTGCGTGTGTGTTTTTGTGTGTGTGTGTGTGTGTTCATGCTTTTTAAAACCCAGCAGCTTCCCTAAATCCTGTCCCCTGGTCCTTGGTGGGAAATAGTTGTTTTGGAAGAAAGATTTGTCCATCAGCTCGATCCATTCCAGTTTGCTTAGCAACCGAGACGAAGCAGCGTCTTATTCTGTCACTCGCTGGCTTTATTGAATTCCGCTCTTGGCTGTGTGGGTGTTTTGGCACTGGCGGATGGGAGCAAGTGACAGGGAAAAGGATTGTGAGTGTTGAAAAGGTTGCTGGGTTTTGAGTTCAAAACCAACCTGATGTGTTTGGCAAGGAAACTAATCATGGATAAAACTTTTTACAAATATTTTACTCACAGAGCACATCTTTATTTTAGATTGATTATAGTTGACTGTTTGTTTACTTATAATAATATCATACCATCTAAATGGCATGATAGGCTACAGATTTTGTATATTTTGTAAATATTTATTATTTTGATACACAATATTCTGGCAGTGAGTTTTTTTAATTGTAGAACAAGGAAGGAATGAATTCAAAAACTTTGCTAAGTGCAGTTTTAGGAAAACAATCAGTGATTTTTACTCCTGAAGAGTTTTTATACTGCTTAAAAAGCAGCAATCAACCGTAAAATGGAGAATGTTGTAAAGCAATCAAGAGGCATGTTGTGGTTGCACACAGGAGTTAATAACACAAGAAAGGATTATGAGGGTTGAAAAGCGTGAGGATTTTGTGTCCGAAGCTGATACGACGTGTGAAAAGGAAACATTAAAAAAAAAAAACAACTCTAATATTTTATGGCCTAACGTCCCATCGTTTGTCCAAGAAGAAGCGCTATTGGCTTTTAGTAAATCTGCTTGGGGAAAGTATGCGAAGAATGTAGGCATGATAAGTTGTCTAAATGCCTTCAGGCCTGGGGCAGTAAATCAGACTCGTGTTACATTTTGGGAAAGCTCTCATGCTCCTGTTTAACTGTGAACACATGAAAATCAGGTCTTTTAGAGTAGGCATATCATATCATATCATTTAGCGTATCGTAGTACGACTATTTGTTATTTTATCCCTGAGATGAACATCAGGAACGGGAGGCATGTGTTTTCTTCATGTCCTCTGTGCAAGCTTATTTCTGTCACTCAGGCTTGCTCAGACACATCCTCCCTCGCAGATGAGCCTACGGATGTGGATCTGTGAGAGAGAGAGAGAGAGAGAGAGAGAGAGAGAGATGGATGAGAGCGACGAGGTGGATGAGAGCATGCACTCCCTTTAACACTTTTCCTTGAACAAAATGATCCACTTCATCTCACTTTGAGAGCCGGCACGGTTCACGCTGGGTCTCGGGCCACTCCGTTCATCTTACGTTCATCGAACGATCAAATTCGGTCTGCGCAATTAGTTAATAATGAACAAGTAAAATGAATGCTTTGTATTTAGACTCATCACATAAATACAGTTTGGTGTAGCGTATTGTATACGGATTCGTTAATATCGTAATAGAGCAGAAGTAGAGTTTTAAAGTATGACATCGCATGTGAGTAGGAAAAATGAAGTTCTAAACACAACATATTATTAGGATGTGCTTAAAGCTGCAAATGGATGGTCATGCGTTTAAATCCCGGTCCACTCGAGCTGCCCCTCCACTCGAGCTGCCCCTGAGTCTGACCTTTAACCCGCTAACTGCTCACTCGTATCCTGACTCAACTGTAAACCTTTAAAATAAAACCGTATGAGCGAAATGTTCTCGAGTCACGTCTCTCTCGTCCCTGCTTCGTGTTAATACCGAGCAGCTAACACGTTTCAGCTGACAACTGCACATGCGTCTGTCACTTAATCATACATATTAAATGATATTATATATAACTATTTATTACAGGTTTTTAAAAAAAGCTCTTTGCATTGGCATGTTAGTCATGTCAGTGATTTATTATTTAAATAATAACCAGTCTGTCATTTTATACAGCTGAAAACAGAATAAACGTAATATTAAGCAGCACTACACTCAAATAATAATAATAATAATAAAAAAAAAACGTTAATTTTTTTTCATTTCTAAAATGATCTCTTTTTTTTTACAAAGAGAATAAAGCACAAATGGATCGTTAACTATTCTTATTCGTTTCCGGTTTCTTCTAATATTTATTTTTCAGCACAGATCAGAATCAGAATCAGGTTTATTGGCCAAGTGTGTGGAGTTCCACACACAAGGAATTTGGTTCCAGCTGTTTGTGACTCTCAAAAATACAGACATAAATAACACTATACTATACAAGACAAGATAATACAGACTATACAATATTTACCATCTTAACACAGTAAAAAAAAAAAAAAGACACGATTTCTGAGCATCTGCTCAAATCTATATTTGGATTTAAAAACCATCTCTTAAATAAATGCATTTATCTTCCCGTGTTCTTAAAATGCGTCTAAATTCCCGTGCACTAATAGATGTTTTTATAAAAATAACCGCTGTTATTTATCCGCACTTAATCACTGCTAATCGCTCAGAATAATCAGCTGCCAATTTAGGCCGCTCTCCTCTCCGTCTAGACGTGGTGTATTTAGACAAATCTGTCAATCATGGCAACTGAACTTGGGTAAACATGTCCACAGTGCTGTTGTGCTGCTGAGTTTCAGATCAGCTGCTCGGACAGAAATGCTGGCTGTAGTTCACACATACACACACACACAGACACACACACGACTGGCACGCAAATGTTACATAACACACTACTAAAAAGCTAATGTGACAGTCACAGGGTCCAGAAGAACCGTAGCAGATTCTCCATGGGATTGTATGTGAGACAATTAATGTGTTGTTGCTTTGGGTGTTTTTTGTTTTTTTTAAGTAAAGGGTTGATTGTGGGGGCACGGTGGCTTAGTGGTAGCACGTTCGCCTCACACCTCTAGGGTTGGGGTTCGATTCCCACCTCCACCTTGTGTTTGGAGTTTGCATGTTCTCCCCGTGCCTCGGGGGTTTCCTCCGGGTACTCCGGTTTCCTCCCCCGGTCCAAAGACATGCATGGTAGGTTGATTGGCATCTCTGGAAAATTGTTCACTCCGTCCAGGGTGAATCCTGCCTTGATGCCCGATGACGCCTGAGATAGGCACAGGCTCCCCGTGACCCGAGGTAGTTCGGATAAGCGGTAGAAAATGAGTGAGTGAGTGAGGGTTGATTGTTGCACTTTGTTTAGTTCATTACTGTTTACTAAATTCTAGTCTTTAATGTAGAATTCAGTATTCATTTTAAATGTATTATTTTTGAAGTCATTGTTGTTTCACAGCATTTCTTACACGAGTAGGGCATCTACTGTGTGTGTGTGTGTGTGTGTGTGTGTGTGTGTGTGTGTGCGTGTGAGTGAGTGAGTTTACTGTTAAGGTCATAAATTTACACCCCCTTCACTGAATCAGCAGAATGTTAATTATTTAAAAGAAATAAGAGGAATTTTATTAACTGCAGTTTGTTTTTATTTTAGTTCTGCCCTGAATAACTGATTTCACACAAATAATCCAGTTCAGAAGTTTATATCCGCTCCATTTTTAATACGGTAATATAGTGTTTTCTGTGAAAGTGGTTTTTATTTAGCAATTGTGGGAAGGAGTCTCCAGTTTCAGCTGTTTTTAGAAAAAGAAAGTGAGCACTGTAGCATGATTTATTATTATTATTATTATTATTATTATTATTATTATTATTATTATTTGCGTTTTTTAATTATGTAAATTTATTAGGTTCAAGAGCAAAAGAAAAGAGAACCTTGTGAAGGAATGACTGTATGTTTATAGCTGCTATAACATAAGTGATATAAGAGGAATATTACACTTTTTATAACCTGCTGTTATTGGATAATAATAATGGTTATAACAGTAACTCTGTAACAGTAACAGTAACTTGCTTATTCTCCTAAA
>NC_083477.1:5761587-5766587 GCF_030014155.1 Tachysurus vachellii | reverse complement strand
GATCTAAGACTTTTTCTATGTACACAAAAGGCCTATTTCTCTCAAATATTGTTCACAAATCTGCTTACATCTGTGTTAGTGAGCACTTCTCCTTTGCCAAGATAATCCATCCACCTCATAGGTGTGGTATATCAAGATGCTGATCAGACAGTGTGCCTTATGCTGGCCACAATAAAAGGCCACTCTAAAACGTGCAGTTTTACTTCATTGGAGGGGTCCCGGGGGGGTCCGAAAAGCAGTCAGTATTTGGTGTGACCACCATTTGCCTCATGCAGTGCAACACATCTCCTTAGCATAGAGTTGATCAGGTTGTTGATTGTGGCCTGTGGTACACTTTTTTCAATGGCTGTGCGAAGTTGCTGGATATTGGAAGGAACTGGAACACGCTGTTGTACAGTATACGCCGATCCAGAGCATCCCAAACATTCTCAGTGGGTGACATGTCAGGTCAGTATGTTGGCCAGGCAAGAACTGGGATGTTTTCAGCTTCCAGTGGTTTTGACTTTTTGAATGTAATAAACTAAGCAGAAAAATAACCAATAGATAAATAAAGAGTCATGAAGATTATTTTTTACATGAAATCTGGGTTAGATTTAAAAAATTTGAATCAATCATGTTTTTGAAAAAAAAAAAATGCTATATTTTTCCTGGTGATTTTCACATTCTGTAAGTTCAGAATGACGTTTTGAGTCACTACACTGGCACTTTATTAAGGACACAGCAGACAGCAAGCATTTAAGTTCTTTGAAGTAAAGACTGTCTCATTTTCAGGGCTAAATTTGAGCACTGCATATCTCCATTTCACTAAAGGCACAACTCTGTTTTATAATTCTGAGACAGTCATGAAAGTTTAAAATCCCTTGTGCCGGAAAGAGCTGCAGCTCTGAATGAGGTGGAGAAATGAGCTTTGTTTCAGTTATTAACTTTAAAACAGTCAATTTAGACACAGTATCACAGTAATATTGTGAATTGCATTTGAAAGGCATGAAGTTGTTATTCGAATATTGAATTGCTGTTGTACAAAAATGATCCGAGACGGCGTGGTGTGATCCTCAAACAAAACGTCAAAACGAAGTGTTGCACTAGCGTTTTCATTTATTTAACAACGTAAGGTTGTGCTTTTTATCAGTTTCTAATCATTTACAGAAGTAAAACAGCCATACCTTCACTTTCTCTTGAAGTTAAAGAAACAAAAACACTGGTTGTTACCGAGAAACCGTCCTCTGTCCTGGAGACAAGGCAGAAAACTTTTACAAAGGAATGAAACTGGAGACTCCTTCCAAAAAGTGCAAGATAAACATCTGCATGCAGAAATCATCAGAAATACAAAAAGTGTTTGTTCCTTGTTAAGTAACAGCATATTTTTAAAATATCTATTTATTATTTATTAGTACATACAGTAAATATATATGTGCAGTGAGAAAAGCAACTCCAGTAAACAAAAGCCAATTATTGATCTCAACTTTGTGAAGCATGCATTTAAAAAAAAAAGGATAAAAATGAAAGAGTGATGTTTTTAGACCCATTTAATATTTTCTTAGGTATTAGAAATGCCATGTTCGAGTTATCTGCTTAAACTAATACTTAAATTATTAAATAGATTATATATTGTAGAGTTGTCAGGATGTTATTTAGTACCTAGATAAAATTAATCAAAAAGGTAAGTTAAAGGAAGTACAGTTTTAGTAGCATAGATTTATTCTGTAGTGGCAAAGTGTTTAGCTTAATGGTTAGCAAGGTTCAGGGTTTTTATTCTCTCTTCCTACTTCATGGGGGTTTCCTCCTTGTACTCTAGTTTCTTTTCCAGTACAAAAACATGCATGGTAGACTTGTTGGCATCTGTAGTCTAATCTAATTTCCTCATAAAGAATATTGAATACATGTACATCCAGTTCCTCCTTTCACACATTACACTGGTGATTTTAGATGATAGTTTGTCACCTATAGGGCCAGAGTTTCAGAGCTAAACTCGAATCCCCTTGTGTTGTTTATGAATGATGTCATACCGTGTTTCCACAGACTCCCGTAGAGGAAGAGGTTTGAATTTCTTCCAGGCGCACAAGTGGATCTCCGTCTGCATCACTGCTGCCCGTAAAGCTGCTTGCGACATAAAGCAGATTAACCAAGGATAGCTTGACCCTGCGAGCAGCTTTGAGCAGACTCACCGTGAGAGTGTGCACTGACTGTGTCTGTGTGTGTGAGAGAGAGAGAAAGTGAGAGAGTCAGACACTTAAGTAACATTTATATCAGCATTCCCACTGCTACTGTCAGACCCTAATGCTTGGACATGTCTGCTATTTGCTCTCTCTCTCTCTTTCTCCCCCACTATCTGTGTGTGAGTGTGTGTTGTTTTTGGCTATTAAACAGCACAGAAATGTGTTTTTCCTGTCTGTCTGTCTGTTATGTACACTTATAGCGTACACTTCCTTGTTTTCATTGTGTGTGTGTGTGTGTGCGCGCGGCGCATGTGTGTGTGTGTGTGTGTGTGTGTGTGTGTGTTACGGTGCAGGTGTATCGCATGAAAAATAAGGCAAGCAGACAGGCCACATCTTGTACTGACCTGCTAGAGATGTTCTTATAGGAAAGTCCTTCTCTCAAGAAGCACGGCGCAAAGACGAAGATGAAAATAAAACCATTCTGGACCAAATAGCTAAAATCCACTTGGGAAAGAAATTTCTGAACTCCTCCATGCTGGAGGAGGTGGGAAGTCTCCACCAAACACATCATGTTTCTATATGAATGACAAATCTGAGCTAGGAAGTGGGAAAAAACAAGTTCTTAAAGTGTTAGCAACAAGTTAGCCAGCTAACCTTACTGATAATGAGGTATTTACTTTCTCAAAACAGTGAACTGTATGATGAGTGTTATAGTTTTAACCTAGTAACATGTCTTTGTTGATTAATCTCAAGTAAAATCTTACTGTATATACAGCTTTTTTAAAGTAGAAGTAAAGGTGTTTTATTTACTTTATTTCGTGACGCTGTGAGCAGCCATGTTGACACAACCTTATCTGCTGCGGTTAGCTCACCAGGGTTTATTCTGCGTTGAGGGGTTATTCTTTTTTTTCTTTGGTTTTTTTGTAGCTGGAGGGTAGAAATTGCACTAGAGAATATAGTACACTATACTGCAGCTGCTTGGCTAAAGCAAGTGATTAGCTATGCTAATTATTCTGAACTAGTCTGTGGTGTTTCTGTTAGCATCATATTATTATTCATCTGTTTTATTCAACTTATTTCAACTTATCTGTCCGTCTATACGTCTTTTTTGAATTCTGTTTGATTAAGTCAGAAGTGTTTTGATTAGCATTCCACTAATCTATCTGGTTTTGTTTAGCACCAGGCAAATCTACTTAATTTATCCACTAGCTCTTTTTTATTTAGTCTCTAGAGTTTTAGATAGCATTTTGCTATTCTGTGAAGTTTATACTTTATTGTTTTCATTATCATTGGGTTAATCTGTCAGATTTGGACTCTACTGGTTTTTTTTTAGCATTCTGCTGATTTGTTAGATTTAGTCTCTAGAGTTTTGGTTATCACTGTACTATTCGGTCAAGTTTATACTTTATTCTTTTGATTAACACTGTACTATTCTGTCAGATGACTATTTGACTATTGTTTTGATTAACATTTTGCTAATCTGTCAGATTTTGACGCTAGTGTTTGGTTAGCATTGTGTTATTCTGTCAGATTTCAACCCAGGTGTTTTAGTTATCATCGTGCTAGTCTGTCTGATGTCATCTCTATTGTTTCAGTTAGCATTATGCTAATGTGTCTGGTGGAGTCTGTATTGTTTTAGTAGTAATGTAGCTGGGTTGTGGCACCTCACCTGACAGATGGTGCAGGTCCTGAGCAGGTTACAGGTGGCAGAAATGGGAAGTCTCCAAGAAAACACACACACACACACACACACACACACACACACACACACACACACACACACACACACACACATATATCCCATGCCAACAAATATTGTCCACGTTTATGAGTGTACATCTGCACGTGTTGTGTCTGCCTACACACGTCCACGTGTGACAGTGCATAAGTACTGGTGTGTGTAGCAACACTGTACAAACAAAAAAGCATTGCAATGATGAGCAGTCAGCTTCAGTTACAACAATGGTATTTATGTGGGTTCCTGGAGGAGAAATTGTACAGCAGGACTTTCACTTTATTTTCATAGAGAGGAATGAGCTGCTTTTTAATGTGGAGTGATGACAGCATCAGATCTTCTTCACGAGTCTAGTCTTTAAATCTATTCAAAATAAATGAGTACAAAGTAATAATAATACAATTACGTTTTTAGTTTTTTTTTTAATATTTACATTTCCTAAGATGGGAGAATTTCTTCAGTCTTGGCTCAAAAAATGACTGGCTGCTTGTGTTTGTGTTTTTATTTAACAAATTAATTAATAAATGAAATTAATAATAATTAATAATTCATTCATTCATTCACTCATCTACCGCTTATCCGAACTACCTCGGGTCACGGGGAGCCTGTGCCTATCTCAGGCGTCATTGGGCATCAGGGCAGGATACACCCTGGACAGAGTGCCAACCCATCACAGGGCACACACACTCTCATTCACTCATGCACTCACACACTACGGACAATTTTCCAGAGATGCCAATCAACCAAAATGTCTTTGGACCGGGGGAGGAAACCGGAGTACCCGGAGGAAACCCCCGAGGCACGGGGAGAACATGCAAACTCCACACACACAAGGTGGAGGTGGGAATCGAACCCCCAACCCTGGAGGTGTGAGGCGAACGTGCTAACCACTAAGCCACCGTGCCCCCCATAATTAACAATTAATTATTAAATGAAATTATTAATTATTCATAACTGATAGATCAATTCAAATTTCAAGCAATATGTTCAATTAAAGTATCAATAATTATGAATTATTAATAAATAAATATTTCATACAAAATCTACAACAAATATTTCTGGACTTGTAAAGTACATTTCGGATGTTGTGTGTGTTTGAGCACGCAGGG
>NC_083477.1:5674087-5759087 GCF_030014155.1 Tachysurus vachellii | reverse complement strand
CGACATTGTTTATTGGTGATAAATGCAAACACATTTATATATAAGTCTAAGATTAATTTTAATAATTTTAATATTAATATTTTGTATTATGTTTATGTTCTGTAAAGCTGCTTTGAGACAATGTCCATTGTTAAAAGTGCAACACAAATAAATTTGAATTGAATTGAATTAATCACCACCAACAATAATCATCACGGCTTCAACAATAATCACCACCACAACCACAACAACAACAATCACCATAACAACAATAATTGCTATCACCACAACAACAGCAATAATAATAATAATAATAATAATAAGAAGAAGAAGAAGAAGAAGAAGAAGAATCATAATAATAATGATGATCATAAAAACAATAATAATAATAATACTAACAATAACAATACTACTACTACTACTACTACTACTACTACTACTACTAATAATAATAATAATAATAATAATAATAACAATAACAATATAAATATTATATATTTCTTTTATTGTTGAATTTTTTAAATAAACACAAATCATGGAGCCAATCCTTCAGAAGCAGTTACTGTGATCCAGCTTCATGGTGCAGCTGATCCAAGTCTGGCATATCAGCTGATATCGCTGGCATCCAGTCTGAAGGACCACCACTGAACCTCACACCACAGAGCCACAGAGCTCCGGAAGCACCATGCAGAGCAAACACAAGCCCCGAGAACACTCAGAACACACACACACACACACACACACACACAAACACACACTGAGATAAAGCAGCAGAGACACTTCTCTCACTCTGCCATTCACTCGGTTCTCTGGGAGAGTCTTCAGGACTTCCTGGTTTCTTCCTGGTTTCTTCTTGTAACATAACTAGCTGCCTTTCTTGTCTCACTTCACCCTCTGCACCTATTTCACAGTCGTTCAGCAGCGTTATCATTCATTCATTTTCTACCGCTTATCCGAACTACCTCGGGCCACGGGGAGCCTGTGCCTATCTCAGGCATCATCGGGCATCAAGGCAGGATACACCCTGGACGGAGTGTACCCAACCCTGGAGGTGTGAGGCAAACGTGCTAACCACTAAGACACACACACACACACACACACACACCCAGCGTTATCATGTGAAAATCATTTTAAAAATGGAATTTTTGCCGAACGGCTGTTGTATGAAGGACTCAAACACTTCGAGATAAACAGGATGGAGCTCATGTTTCGTAGTTATTGATTTTTTTTTCTGTCATTAACAATACTGCAGGGATTACCGGAAAAAAGCTGTTCCCGTTGATCCATTTCATTTTGTCCTCATCCTACATTTAACACTACAGTATTATCAGTGTGTCCTTTCTCTTTTCTGCACAGCTTTCTAGTTCATTATTCTTAGCAGACTTGCTTTGGCGTGCAGATGCAGCCTGAGATATTCCTCATGGACTGCAGATTTCTGTACAAACCTGCAGTGTTTTTTTTTTTTTTTTTCTTCCATGCTGCAGTAGGAAAGTTGCACAGCATATTTTCAGAGGTCAGGGTACTGACTGCATCTCTATCTGTCACGATCTTTTTTAATATTCAATCCACTGCCCTGGAACTTTGCCCTGGAACTCTGCCTTTTCACCTTTTTTACCCCCTTTTTTAGGACCAAAACAATTAAAGCCTTTCTCCTTCAGCACCTTTGCCTTTCCTCTTAAATAGACAACCTGATTGCATCCTGACTTTATTAAACTTTCTTGTCACAACCTTTCTTGTCATTCAGATTTGCCTGATTTATTACATACGTTATGCTTTAAGGACCAGGGCCTGTATTCATAAAGAATGTAAGAATGAACTCAAAGAGCTCCTAATTTAGCTTAAAAATTTATAACTATGAATCTTATCTTATGGGGGGCACGGTGGCTTAGTGGTTAGCACGTTTGCCTCACACCTCCAGGGTTGGGGGTTCGATTCCCGCCTCCGCCTTGTGTGTGTGGAGTTTGCATGTTCTCCCCGTGCCTCGGGGGTTTCCTCCGGGTACTCCGGTTTCCTCCCCCGGTCCAAAGACATGCATGGTAGGTTGATTGGCATCTCTGGAAAATTGTCCCTAGTGTGTGATTGTGTGAGTGAATGAGAGTGTGTGTGTGCCCTGCGATGGGTTGGCACTCCGTCCAGGGTGTATCCTGCCTTGATGCCCGATGACGCCTGAGATAGGCACAGGCTCCCCGTGACCCGAGGTAGTTCAGATAAGCGGTAGAAGATGAATGAATGAATGAATCTTATCTTAGAGCAACTCTGAGCCAGGAAAATACAAACAATTTCAAGCTTGACACATTCTGAAGACTGTGATTGGTTGTGCAATAAAAAAAAGAGCTCTATTAAAATCTGGTCTATTATAAGCCTTCACTTTGTCTCTATGTTAAGATATTTGAGACTATATTGTGTAATGATTACGTTCGTGACCGATCATATTAGAGATGTTCTAACATCTGTATGTTATAAATGTAATAAATGTAAAATGTAAATCTCCGACACAGCGCAGAAATGTCATAGAGACAAATTATATCATTTCAGCTCTGTTGCAGAGATGTTAGTGTGTCTTTAAATGCTGAGATGTGTCTGAGATGTTATCTCTAATATGATTGGTCAGAAAAATAATCCCTACACGATCAAATCTGTATCATCTTTTTAACTCACTATCATTATTAAATATTGTATACCACACATTTCTTCTCCCTCTTCACCTTTTGGATAATTTCTCCTCTGAAAAAGACTTTTTGACCTTATGAGCACTTTTAAGGGTTAAGATGCTTCGTGAATCTTCTCTTTAATTCTAAGGTTAAACGCCCACATTTTTAAGAAATATCTTAGTATTTCATCATTAGGAGCAACACTTTACACTAAGAATTTTCATGAATTCAAGCTCTGATTTTTCATTGAGTTTTACTACCAGATAACAAAAATGTATACATATAACACCAGATGTTATATGTGTGCTTTCTGAGATGCCCCAAGTGATTTGTTTATAAGCATTTAAAGTTTGATGGTGTTTATCTTCAACCACTAAAATTGTGTGTAAGGTTATCAACAGAGGGACAAACACACAGCCATTAAAATAATTGTTTACTACTTTTTACTGGTAAAAATCTTTAATGATTAACTTCAGATTTATTGAACTATCACGTTATCACTTCTACAGATGTGTAGCCGTTAGCCCCAGCTGCTCCTCACCAGCATTTCCTTGTGAGCAATGACTGATTTAGAACGAGAGGCATTTTAATTCCTAACCTTACGCTAAATAAAGAACCAGGGTTCTGGATGTAAAGATCAGCTCAGCTTGTATCTGTTTATGTAATTACACAGAGTAGGACACGAAAGGATTAAATGTCTTAGAGGTCCTTTTTAATGCTTCTTTTTCATGCCCAGGCTCATGCTAGCTTGGGAGAAGTGACTGTTTCCTGTATGAGGTTTCTTTTTCATCAAAGATGGACCCATTTCTCATCACCCTGCTCGGCAGCAGATAAACACAGAGTCATGATACTTTACACACTGAAAGCCAACAGTGTCCTGGCTAATCTTATATCAGACCTGCGGATATACAATAATTCATTTGTTTATACTGGATGAAAATGTCCCATCAGTCGATTAACATTCCTAACATTCCTGGCTCAGGAACAGGTGGAAATACACCTCTGAAGGTACAACACACACACACACACACACACATACACACACACACACACACACACAAAGACCTAGAGGCGATCCATCTCCTGGGATCTTTTTTGGATAGTTAGAGTAAACCAGATGAGAACATGGATGAAGCTCATATTGACTCAAAGAGAACATGCGACACATCGAACACAGGCTGTTAGGCTGTAACTCTAGACCAGCTGTACCACTGTGTCGCCTTAAATGTAACTATAAACAATTAAAACATATGACATTCGTTATATATTAAAGTCTTATGCGAATATACATCTAGGCGAGGTCTCACACGGTAGATTAGTGAGCCGATGAAATGAGGTCCTGATAAAGAACCTGATAATAAATTACAATGTTTGCAGACATAACAGCGAAAAGTGTCCGTTTGCATCGCAGCCCTCTTGAATTAAATGTAATAACAAGCTTCACATGCTCGTAGTTGGATGTTTTTTTATAACAGGTGCAGTGAGGGCGTGTTATTAGTGTGAGTGTGTGAGATAATATATATTTGTGTGTGTGTGTGTGTGTGTGTGTGGAGGCAGGGAGTGTAGGTGTGTGTGGGCAGGAACGTAAATATAGCCATGCTTCAGATTGCATAGAGCTTGACTGCTCTAGTTTCAGTGCATGCAAACACACATACATACAAACAGCAGGCAAATCAGTGTGACTTCCTGCTGATCCACCACACGGCAGCATGCAATCTCAAGGCCGAGGAAACCCACACGGACACGAGGAGAACATTTAGATAGTATCTTGAGCTCAGGGTCGAACCCTAGTGCCACTCCAGAAAGTCTAATCTTACTTAAAGGAGAAGCAAAATGAAACAGATCTCTGAAAGTAAACAGCGCAGTGAGAAAAATGAAAAAATGTGAGAAAATGATTAGTGTTACATCAAAAAAAAAATGATTAGTGTTGCATCAAATCTTTACAGCATCAGGAGTGACTTAGAGGAACATCCTAAAGTGCGCACTATTCTACACCATTTTGTATACATTTTGGGAGAAGTGTGAAAATTCTAAAAACAAGAAATGCATTTCAAGAATATGGATTTTTTATTTTATTTAGCCGAAAAAACAAACGTAGAGGAAAAGGGGCGGGGCTACCAGGCACCAGTGCTGGATGACAAAAAAATTTTAAGATGGCTGACGAAACTCACTCACTCTCTCTCCTTTTCTACCGCTTATCTGAACTACCTCGGGTCACGGGGAGCCTGTGCCTATCTCAGGCGTCATCGGGCATCAAGGCAGGATACACCCTGGACGGAGTGCCAACCCATCGCAGGGCACACACACACACTCTCATTCACTCACGCAATCACACACTACGGACAATTTTCCAGAGATGCCAATCAACCTACCATGCATGTCTTTGGACCGGGGGAGGAAACCGGAGTACCCGGAGGAAACCCCCGAGGCACGGGGAGAACATGCAAACTCCACACACACAAGGCGGAGACGGGAATCGAACCCCCAACCCTAGAGGTGTGAGGCGAATGTGCTAACCACTAAGCCACCGTGCCCCCCGCTGACGAAACCTATTAATGTATTGTTTCCCAGACTGGGAAACGGCTTCCACTTAAATAAGTGTTTATTGTTCCATTTACAGCCATTTTAGAATACATACTCTAGACGGGAGAGAAGATGTAGTAGGTCATTTGGGACGCAGCTTCCATTTTCTTCGTCTTGTACTTTGAACAATAGACGTTGTCAGAAACTCCCTGAGATGACACGAGGAAGACCCAGAATCATGCAGGAACCCATCCATAGTGCTATTATTGCGTGTGTTCTCAGCAGTCCTGTGTTCAGGTGATGTCACAGACAGAGAGCGTAGCTGTAAGGTTGTGACCTCCAGGGTGCGATGAAAGCCCCATCACCTAGCAACCAACTTCTCCTGTACACTCAACCCGGCGTGTCTTTAATAAAAGCACAAAGAAAGCGCACATCTAAAAGCAGTGACAGTGTTTCGTTTCTCAGAAGCGCTCTTCTTTGAGAAATTGTTGAAGGAACAAAACATTGTGTATAAAGATTTTAGAGAAGCTCAACACACTCTGGCGTACTCTCACATTCGGATAAAAAACTCTAAATGAAATCGATTGTGATATATAAAGTGCCTATACAGTAAGTGTGACATGAGATCATTTGTAAATAGCATGATGTAAATAGCATCAGGGTCGTGGTAGATTTACAGTTGAGTGCAAAAGTTTGTGCACCCTTTGCCATAAGACTGTTATATCTATATTTTGTTGCCGGTACGAGCATCTTTATTTATTTATTTATTTATTTATTTTTTGCTCTTTTTTTATAAATCAAAGAAAAATGAAAAGTTCTGAATGACTTTAAATAAACCCTGTGACTAAATATTTGCTTCAGTGTGCAGTTAGTGGTTGAGTATCTGTGTTACAGCCCTAATGCTATAATGGGATGGAGTAGGATTTCCCATGGGCCTTTGCTCCTAAACTCTTTTTTTTTTTTTTTTTTGTCAAGAGATTGCTTCATTGTGATACAGCTGATTCACCTCAGGAAATCTTCAGTGTCTTGTTTTAACATGACCTCGGTGTAGTTTGCTAATCAGGACACTGAAACAATGTCTCATTAGCCTCCGCAGCACACTTACAGTACATACATTATTGTTGGGTATTTTTCTTTTTTAGACGCTGTTTTTTTAGGGTACACAGTGACATACTGGCATAACTGATAGACTTTGTAAAAAAAAAAGAATAATTCAAAGAAAAGTGATGTGAAAACAAAGCGGTCAACCTTTTTCTCTGTATAAAATTTGCCAGTCTATCAGGCGTCTGAACAGCATGAACTCAGTAGGAAACATCGTAGCTCAGTGCGAAATATCACAACTCCCAAACGGTTTGTGCTGAAGCGACAGAATGCGGACGTGTGTGTGTCTGTGTGTGTCTATGTGTGTGAATATATCCAAAATTATCCTGAACTGAGTGCATTGCCATATTACATACCTCTGAGATTCATAATTGACTTTGTTTTAATATAAACGTTGAAACTTTTTTGCGTCGTAATTTGGATCCTTTGCTAACATTCCATCCATGGGCAAATGTCCGACGTATATGTATGTTACCTTGTAAAGCGTCCTTGAGCTTGGGAAAGGCGCTATATAAATTAAACATATTATTATTATTATTATCTATCTTGAACCTTGAATTGCTTAGCATTAGCATTTATAAGTGGCACGACACCATTATTTCATCTATTCTACACAAGCTTAAGTGTGTCTTTTCATAGTAAATAACAGAACAACGTCGGAGAAGGTGTACAGTGTAATGTATAACGTACAAGGATGTCATCATGCTGCATAGCCCAAGGTAGAAAAGCAGCTCTGATCCTTTGATAAGCTTGACATTTAACTAATCTGCTTTCCACAAAGTCTCTGTTGTCCTCATCTGGAAGGATTTGCAGCCAGAAGATCTGAGAGCACGTCAAGTAATGTTGAGTAATGTTGTGTATATGTGTATAGTATTAGAGTGCTTTCTCGCCTTGGCTGAGGGTTGTGTGTAAGGCTGAAATCGTACTCAAGTCATTCATTCATCAAAAATATGTTGACAGAAATAGGTTATCAAGCCTTACAAAATTGTCCAAGCACAGAAAACATGGCTCTGGTGCTCAATAAATTACCAGAGAACTGTATAAACAACTAGTCTGAAACATTTTGTTTGTTCATATAATTTGGTTTCTGGCTTCTTGGCCCAAAGCAACAGCCAGAGCATCATTGTGTTTACAGAGTACTACAGCTCTGACTTTTGGCTCGGTTTTACGTTTCATGGCTCTTTTTAATAAGCTCATATCTACAAAAATAAATGCTACAACCCAAAACACATGGGATGTTCAGATCACTTCCTGCAGTTGGGTCGATTTCAAGTGGAAAAGCTTTCTTACTGAATTCTGTTGTATGTATTGTGTCATTGTGTATTGAGTTATTTTTATTCATTAAGTTTTTTTCACAACAAGGTTTAATGAAAGTATGCTCAAAGAATTTTATTTGTCTAAACCACTCCAAAGTGCAAAATAGTGACAGCAGCATTGGTGGATCCTTCCTGACGTTCTTCCTGCTCAACATCTGCCTGTAGTTTGAGGTCATTGTAAGGGCCCCTGGGATCGGTATGTTTGTCAGAGATAAACCTTTATCTTCTTGTGCAATTCCGGTTCAAGGAAACGCAGATGTCTATTATAGGACACAACAGAGCCGATATCCGTTGCAGTGGTCGAGGATTGTTCATCAAGTGCCTGCTTGATGCTACTCAAATGTTGGTATTTTGGGTTGAATACTGCCGGGTTACATGGGTGGCCCGGGTACTAGTTTCTCGGCTGATGAGGAAACCCCCAGGCCTGGTTCTAGGAATGGGCCCTGGTCTTCCTAATCCTAGCAGAGTACAATTAGTCTTTATCATACCTTTCCTGGGATTTGTATCACCTCTCCTCTGAGATGTGTTCACCAAGGTCTGTGGTGGCGAAGCAGAAGCTCATATTTTTCTCCTTACTGGTCAGTTTACATCCCTTTTCTCATCGATGGTAGCAAGCTGTGGGTAGTGACTGAAGGAATAAGGCTTCGAGTACAGGTGATAAGGGGGTTCCACTGCCCGGTTGGTAGTCAGTGGTGGTCATTCGCTAAGGCTATTGGCTGTTGACCGGGAGGTCATGGGTCAAGGCCCAGCACCACAAAGCTGCCTGTTTTGGGACATTGAGCTTCAGGGGGCTGTATTGATGGCTGACTCTGTGCTCTGACCCCAATGACCTACTATGGAAATATATGCAAAGGGAAGAATTTCTCTTTGTTGCAAAGTATCTTCTCCTTTTTGTAATAGAGTGATGACAATCAGGAAAACCTCGGAATAGATCCAATGCTGCTCTGAATTAAAAAGGGTTAGTTTAGGTGATTTAGGCAACCTTAAAGGATGCTCACTAGAGATGTATAAGCTCAACCTGCTGTAGGTCTACCAGGCATGTTGTACTGGACAGAGACCTCGGAGCAGACTCAGAATCTACTTGAGAGTTTATATGACAAATTTGGATTCAAAAGTACTGGGAATCCCCCAGGAAGAGCTGGAATCGAGCAGTCTGGGCTGATGTCACCGCAACCCCACCTGGAAAATGAAACCGAACCATCATTGTAGGCCGTTTGAAAATATGAAACATCAATAATAGACTATATCAAGTAAGTCCTTTATTCATTTGAGAGCCACAGCCTCCTTAAATTTCAAGAGTTTTCTATATTTGGCTTCAAATGACTTACCAGAAGGCTATGTGACTTTATGTGCCAACGCTAACACTCACACATATTTTTTTCACCATAAAGTGTGTGTAGGACGTTTAAAAGACTGGAGTGTTGTGGGGGTGTTGTGTACACCACTTATTGTATCTCTGCTCATCTTGTTGTACAGTAGCGTTTGTAATCAGATGGGTGTGGGGGTGAAACACCATGTTAGCAGGTATTTGTCATTCATCCATACCACATGTCTTTAATACAAGCCTCGTCGTTTAACATTTCCGGTTTATTTAAATGCAAGTGGAAATGAAAATGATGAGTTTATACAGTACTCTGCATGTATAGTGGCAGGGCCAGAGAGAGAGAGAGAGAGAGAGAGAGAGAGAGAGAGCAGGTGTGTTCACTGGGTTGTCCATAGGGGGATTTCTGGAGACCTTCAAGATGAGTCCCACCTGGAGGGATATGAGCGAGTGCCATGAGCTTAGTTTAGTTCATCTAAAATTAGTTTTGGCCCTCACTGGTTTCCATAGCGAGAATTCTCTCAGCACGGATCCACCACTAACCGTCCAGCAACATGGCGACGCTTAGTCATTTCTGAGACCTCGGCCAGTGTGTAAAACATTGTTATGTAACAACACAAATATGACAAAACTTTGAAGGAAATTGCTTGAATCAGTTTAACAGTTTCGTGGAGAAGTTGGAAAATGAGAGAAAAACATTTCTAGGGCCTTGATTTTCCCCTATATAAATTAGGAAATAAAACAATTGATTGTGCTGTTAAAGGAAAATAATCACTGATAAGGCCATGTGATGTGGCCTAGTGTATTACTAGCAACTGGTTTTTCCTATAACAGCACAAAGCAAAGTGTAATATTTCACTTAAACATACATATTAATTAATGCCACATCATTCATTCATTCATTCATTTTCTACCGCTTATCCGAACTACCTCGGGTCACGGGGAGCCTGTGCCTATCTCAGGCGTCATCGGGCATCAAGGCAGGATTCACCCTGGACGGAGTGCCAACCCATCGCAGGGCACACACACACTCTCATTCACTCACGCAATCACACACTAGGGACAATTTTCCAGAGATGCCAATCAACCTACCATGCATGTCTTTGGACTGGGGGAGGAAACCGGAGTACCCGGAGGAAACCCCCGAGGCACGGGGAGAACATGCAAACTCCACACACACAAGGTGGAGGCGGGAATTGAACCCCGACCCTGGAGGTGTGAGGCGAACGTGCTAACCACTAAGCCACCGTGCCCCCCATGCCACATCATACTCTTTTAAAAAAAATTTATTTAGTTATGTTGACTAAATAAAGTTAAGTTAATTTTCTCCTTATTGTGTAGCATGTTTGTCTCGCACCTCCAGGTTTGGGGGATCGATTCCCACCTCTGTGTGGAGTTTACATTTTCCTTCTGGCCTTCAGGGGTTTTCTTCATGTACTCCGGGTTCCTCCACCTGTGCAAAGACAGATGCTGTATCCTGATTGGTGTCTCTAAATTGTCCGTGGTGTCTGAGTGTGTGTGTTATTATGCCATGTGATAGGTTGGCATGGCATCCATAGTGTCCCCCATCTAGTGCCCCGTACCCATTCAGATAGCCTGCAGGTCCAAAGTCTTATAGCATATTATAAGAAGCTAATAAAGGTAGTATTAGCTATACTGTTAGCACATTCTATTTAAGACATGCTACGCCATTCCCTGTAATTTAGTGAAATTTTAAACACGGTGAGTGAATATAATTTGTTTTGTCCCACAGGCTACAGAATCACTACATGGATTAACATAATTTGTCACTCAGGAAAATGCCAGCAAGCATCACATTTAACGTGATGCTCCTGGTGCTAATGTGCCTAAGGCTTTTTTTTTTTTTTTATGCATTTGACATTTTTTTATGCATGTGATACCTTCTTAATATCCGAAGACGCACTCATGTTGGCTGTGAAGTGGACATGTAAGACACAAGGACTCGTTGTGTTGTTGATGGCAGCAGTGTGAACCACTCAGTCGTGTGACTCATGCGATATGCGCACTTACAAACACTGGGTTATTATAAACTTGTTAGCAAATTGGAAAACGTGGATGGACGTACAGCATTTGTAGAGACTTATATATCTTATGTCACATCACTCAAGGGAACGGTTTGTGCAAGTTAGAGATCTAATGCGCTACTGAGCTACTAACTAGGTCACGTGTTTCACGTGTCTGTTTGAATCAAGTTTCATTTTCCTCTGAGTGAGATAGTCTCGCTTAGCTGATCACTGAAATGTTTCTAAAAGCAGAAGAACGTAGAAAGAAACTTTGTTTTTTTTTTATTGGGGAAAATATCCAAAGATGCTTCTTGGCCTTTTTCAGTTTTCAGTCCTGCTTTTTAACCTCCTTCAATTTAACCCCAGCTAAGCACATAGCTCTTAACTCAGCAGAACGGCTGTGACGTACTACAATTTTCACAGCGTGATAAATTAGTCAGAAAATATCACAGTTTCATAGTGTTAATAGACAAAAATCGCAAAATATTTCAATAGTACTTTCAGTAGTGTTACAAATATCAAAAATACAAATTTTCTTTTACATAAAAAAAACAATGAAAAATTTTTTTAATATGGTAAAATGAAGCTAGTAAAATGTGAGCCATTTAAATATTAAAATATTCTAATATATTATATATTATAATCTATAATAATATTAAATATAGTATATAATTAATATAATAATGAAATTGTAAATAAAATGATCAAAAAATTAGATTAAAGAGTATCTATCTATCTATCTATCTATCTATCTATCTATCTATCTATCTATCTATCTATCTATCTATCTATTTAGCTAAAGCTGCTTTGCGGCAATGTCCCTTGTTAAAATTGATATCAGATCAAATTGTATTAAATTGAATTAACACATTTTGCGGTGCTCATTTGCCATAAACCGTCTGGATTATTTCTGGTCAGCAGTGCCGTGTTTTTGTTTGTGTTCGATAGCTCTCAGGTCTGAGAAAGCTAGTGATGCACTAGGAGCAGCAACAAAGGTATCAATGTAATAGTTTTTAGCAGTAATGGATTATAGTTAAAGCGTTTTCAGGGCCATCCGATTCCTCTGCTGTAGTGTGATGCAGGTACGTCTAGAAGGAAAAGTTCTATAGGGAAGTTTTGAGAGGAATTTGAAGAGTTTCATTTCCAACAATTCACGAAATTGTTTATATTCACAATTCATGGAACAATTCACGGAATTCATGTTTATATTTCTTGTCATTGTTATGGAGCATGCTTAAGATTAGAAAAGTGCTACATGAATTAAAATGATCACATTTCTATCACTATCTTTGTAGCGGGTTAATAGCTGGGATATAATCAGTAGTATGGAAAATGTGTGAAAGCTATAGAGAATGACAAATAAGGACAAAGAGAGTGAGAGAGAGAGAGAGAGAGAGAGAGAGAGAGAGAGAGATGAACAGAAGGAGAGAGGGGGAGGTCCTCACACTCACCCTCACACATATTTATCATCTGTTACTTCCCTCCCTTCCCAAACCACATCTCCAGCCTTTTCTTGCGCCAGCATCGTGCTGAACATTTGGACATCGCTGGTGTCATTAGTCATCGTGCTGTTTTTGTTATAACACGCCCGTCACTCAGAGCGTTCATGAATATAACCAGTGTCCATCCTTTATATTTACATGACAGCCACAGAGTGCCGAGGCAGACAGGACTGAAACATTGTGGGCGAGTCTCTGGCAGAACGCTACACAAAAAGCACATGAGTTATGAAAGCTGAGCATTTTTAGTCTCCTGTCGATAAAAAAGCTGAAAGAGAGACGAAGAGAGCGAAACGATAAAGGCACAGCTTCAGGCGGGCTGGTAGGAGGTCAATAGAGAGGGTTAAAAACTGTTTCAGTAGAGGGTTGGAAGTGCTTTTTTCACCATTTATTAATCTCCTTCCCGAAAATATCTAAACTTACCCTCCAGTGTACGAAGAAGCGTTCAGAAAAAAATAAAAGACTGATAGAAAAGGCAATCAGGACCAGTTCTAGTGTCCCATTATTGGTATCATATGCCAGAAGACATGTTCTATATCCTGCGCCATAAAAAAACCATCATACTCATCATCTTGAAAATCTTTTACGGTATAAATAAAGTATAAATATTTTATAAATAAAGTGAAAGTATAGATAATGGGACTGAATCTTAGTTATATATGGAAGCATCCAGACAAAACTCTTCTCAGGTGAAGTAAATATGCACTCAGGTAGTAAAATGTAAGTGGTTCTAATTCATGCTATTAAGTAATGACATGTTTTCATGTACACACCAGTTACACACCAGTCAAACATTGCATTATAGTAAATAACATAACATTAGAAATGGGAACTCAGTGGTTTCGACATTTATTACATTTTAAGAAGCCTCTATTTGTCACATGCCTTTATTTGCCCAACAGTGGCAGCTTGGCATTGCTAAGGCTTGAACCCTGATCCTCCGAACAACAATCCTGCTGCTTTTGTACAGTTTATTGTAGTGTTTTGTATCGTTTGTCTGCACTGTATTTTGTCTCACACTGTTTGCACCAGGTTAAACAGATGCACTTTATGTGGCTAGGACTAACTTAGTTAAGTCCTTAGCTTTGTGTTGTTCTGTGTAGCTCTGTCTTTGTTCTATGTCGCACCATGGTCCCAGAGAAACGTTGTCTCAGTTCACTATGTACTGCGTCAGATATATATCATTGAAATGACAGGAGAAGCTTCTTGACTTGACTTGACTTGAACGATCGTTAACCGCTTGAGCCACTACTGCTTATATATATATGCCCATTTATGGTATGAGGCACACACCTTTATCTCATTTAATCGACTTTATACACCCGAGCAGTCAAGGTTTCAGTCGTAGCAACCTTCCAATCAGCGGGCCAACATCTTGATCACTTCACTACCATGTTGGAAAATTACTTAGATGGTTGTGAGTTCAAATCTCTGGACCACCAAGCTACCAATGATGTGTACTTGAGCAAGATCCTTTAACCCTCAACTGCTCAGTTGTAAAAAGGAGAAAAAATATATAAGGGTGTCTGCCATATATATATATATATATATATATATATATATATATATATATATATATATATATATATATATATATATATATATAGTGAGTTCTCGAAGTTGATGTGTTGGAAGCAAGGAAAATGGGCAGGTCTTGTGGGGTGTTCCTGGTATGGTACCAAAAGTGGTCCAAGGACGGACAGCTGGTGAACCAATGACAGGGTCATAAGCTACTGTAAGTATCTGAAGACACTTTTTGCATATGGCATTGTGTAGCTGTAGACCAGTCAGAGTGCCCATGCTGAACCCTGTCCACCACTGAAAGTCCCTACAGCAGGCGATATGTTTATACAAGGTGTCTCGAATGTCTGTGTTTAGAAGAATGTAAGTTTATTTGCAGAAACCTGTAACCAGTGTTAATTCACCTTATGTATAGAGACTTTAGAGACTCCATGTCCATATGCATGAGTTGTAGGCTGAATAGTAGTGTGTCCTTTGCTCCGTGGGTTGTTCCTGAGCCCATGACAGCCTCAGAGTCTTGTTTCTGGCTGATAGGAATGGAACCCGATGTGGTCTTTTGCTGTTGTAGCTCATCTGCATCACGGTTTGATGATTTGTGCATACTAAGATGCTTTTTTCTTAACATGGTTGTAAAGAGTAATGATCTGAGTTACTATTTATTTGTTCTTTGCTGCTTTTTACACCATTCTGTGTAAACTCTACAGACTGCTCTATCAGCAGTTTCTGAAACACTCGAACCATCTCAACTGGCATCAACAACCAAACCACGGTCACAGAGATCAGAAGCCTTTATTTTGTCGTATCTGCATTACAGCACAGTTAAATTCATTCTTCGCATATCACAAGATTGGAACTTGGGGTCAGAGCACAGGGTCAGCAATGATACAGCGCTCCTGGAGCAATGATGGCTAGGGGCCTTGCTCAAGGGCCCAACAGTGGCTTCTTCTAGTGATCCTTCGATCAAAAACTCAGAGCCTTAATCACTTGAGCCACCACTGCCTTTAAGATATCTACAACTTTCACAGGTGTCTTACCCATATACTGTACACGTCTAGCTTGAGTTATTCACGATATTATTACTTTTTTGACCGGATGCTAAACCGAGCCCATTCGATTGATATGTAACATAAAGTCATTAGCTAATCGAGAGAAGAAGCAACCTTTGAGATGTGTAACACGTATTTTAAGTGTATTAATAAAATTATAAGGATTAAAAGTTATGATTATTGTTTTGGAAATCCTAGTAAATGTGAATGTAGGAATTAAAGAGCCACAAGCAGACATTTTTCTGATAATTGGAGCTCTTGATCTGGCTGTGTGTGCCGTGTCAGTTTATTTTGTGTGTTCTTTTAAATCGTGTTCAGATTGTCCAAAGCCTCTTTTCTCCCCCTGCTGCTCACATTCCTACTCATTGAACAATAGCAGGATTATTTTTATTCGTCAAGTGTATCTACTTATCCTGCTGAAACAAGAAAACAACAAATTATGTGTACCAGGGGACTGATTGATACTGTGTGTTTGTGACATGTGTGTATGAGATCCAGAGAGAATAAAAGGGCTTGTAATGCACACACACACACACACACACACACACACCTACACACACACACATACACGCATGAGGTTTTCTGTGTCCTTTGTGCTTTGTCTGTTACTGTTTTCAGCTCTCATAGTGAATGGAGTTAAAGCATGAGAATGTTTCCACCAATTGATTACTGCAGGGCTCTCAAGTTTTGAAGACAGGCAAGAGTGACATATTTTAAATATGTCTAGCCTATTTGTTCTGAGCAGGTGTTGTCAGTGAACCGGGGCCCCTGGCACCATCTCAGGGCCCCCAGTTTGAGACCCACTGGCCTACACTACTTGTTCTGATCAGGTGTTGTCAGTGAACAGGCTGTAAAACTGTTGGCTAAGTTACAGACACTCATGAAAAACTGCTGCTGATTATCCGGGAAACTCTCTAACAGCAGTCACAATGTCATTGTTTGTGTCAAACAAGTTGTGAATTTGTTGTAACATTACAACAGGAGATCATGACTTACTCTGTGCTCAAAGTGATGCTCGCAGCTCCAATGGTTTTCTCTGTGGGTGAACGAGGACGATGCTGAACAATTCCAGGATTTGCTTTTTTTTTCATTGGTTGTTGCGTTAAATCTTACCCAGATACAATAGTCCTATTTTATGATTGGCTTTTGTGTAGCCTCTTTTTTTTTTGATTGGCTGATAAGTGTCAGGCTCGACTAAGAACTCCAGGGGAGACGCGCTTGATTCCTGCCCGGTTCCATAGAGACAGCGGTGCGGACTGATACATTTTGGGCGCTGCGGCTTATTAAATATATGATAAATAGTCAAAAAGCTTTTCTGCGTGAGAAATACAATGTGTGGCAGGAGAGCGTGAGAAAAGACCCAAATACGTGACTGTCACTCTCAGTGCGTGATACTTGAGAGCCCTGTTACTGATGCATATCAATGCTAATGCTAACATTAGCATTGTTAATGCTAACATCAAGACATCAACGACACTTTCATGAAACTAAAGTGTACAAAACAGCACTGGGTGGATAGTTTCTAAAAGCTTCACTACTATGTTGACAACTAGGAAAATTCCGATGTTATTGATGTACAGTACTTTATTTACATTTGTTCTAATGGTCTTGAAGATAAATTTATGTTTCATGCTAGGATTTAAGCTAGGTTCAATGCAATGCAAGGTAGCTAGCTGCACTAGCTACATACACTCCAGACAGCGTTCAGAACACACCTGATATTCATTACCTGTTTGCACAGAGGTGTGTGTGGGTGTGTGTGGGGTGGGTGGAGGGGTTGAGGGATGTCGGAGGGAGTAGAGAAAGAGAAAGAATGAGAGAAAAAATTAGAGCAAAAAAGCTTGGTTTCATATTGGACTGTGGAAAGTGTATGTACAGTATGTCTGTTTTATGTCTGTTGGTTTTGTGTGCGTTCAGTGTTGGTGTTACATCACAAGCAAAGCGACTACACAAGTGGATTTTTGGTTTTTTTCCCATTGTTATGACAACATTTCTAAAGCTCGCTGTACACACACACACATACACAATACACACATACTTTATTCATTTAAAATTGAACTTTTAAAACGATTCATTAATCCTTTCCTGTTTGCCTCGTGCCCTTTGTTGGTGTCCTCCGGTCTCTTCTCTTCCTGAGTCCACTTTATTCGTTTGTAGCTGAGGTTCCCAGAGGAAATACACTCACACACTCTCTCTCTCTCACACACACACACACACACACACACAGGCTGCCCTCGTCCTAGTTCCACTAGACCTTATGAGGCAGGTGACCTTAATACACAGCAGCTATGCATACTAGGTCCTCTTAAGGTGACTTTCACTTGAAATCAGAGCACTTACACTCAAACACACACACACACACACACACACACACACACACACACACACACACTACCTGAATGTAGCTTTATTCTCTAGCAGGTTCAGTGAATTTATCTGATGAGTTTGGTTTATTAAGAACAGAAACCTCGAGAAGTTACACAAGCTTCATTCTACGTTCACTGTGTTTTACGTACCAGACATTCACTACATCGTACTCTGTATGATGGTGTATCTGCCGAATAAAGATTTAATTTGTAAGCCAAATTTAAGACGATGACATTTTAGACATTTTTTTCTCAGAAATAGTTCTAACGGCTGAAATATTTTGAGTATTGATGTCTAAAAAGAAGCCAGTAAATAAAAGTAAAAAAAAAAAAAAAAATGAGTTAATTAAGGCTTGAAATCAATACAAATGTCCAGTTTACTTTGTCACAGGAAATATTAGATAGATATTTTCACTGGCTAAGATCTTTTTTGGTAGAGAAAATGGTGAAAAAAGCAAAGCAGTGTAATTTTTTTTTTTCAATTCAATTCAAGTTTATTTGTATAGCGCTTTTTACAATTGACATTGTCTCGAAGCGGCTTTACAGAACATAAACATAGAACAAAAGTTTATTATAAAGAATAATTTAAAGATTAATAGAATACAAATTCAAGATTAATATCAGATATATTAGTCTGGTGTGACTCAGGCAGCAGTGGCATTAGATACTGTATATGATTCAGGCAGCAGTGGCATTAGATACTGTATATGATTCAGGCAGCAGTGGCATTAGATACTGTATATGACTCAGGCAGCAGTGGCATTAGATATATGACTCAGTCAGCAGTGGCATTAGATACGTATATGACTCAGTCAGCAGTGGCATTAGATATATGACTCAGGCAGCAGTGACAAGGGAAAACCCCCTTGAATGGAAGGAAGAAACCTTGAGAGGAACCTGACTCAAAGGGAACCTATCCTCATATGGGTGACAATACAATATCAATACACTGGTTATTCCACTGAAGGAAAGTCATTTGTATGGTAGGTTGATGTGAAATAGATTGATTCTGGACTCTTGTATGGTAGGTTGATGTGAAATAGATTGATTCTGGACTCTTGTATGGTAGGTTTATGTGAAATGGATTAACTGGGTAAACACGTCGTCTCAGTCGGAGCTATTAAAAACAATCGGGTTCACAAACGTCGTTTCTTCTCGAACCTGAGCTTTGGGACGTGCGAGACGTGGCGAACCTCACTGCTGATAATTTTAGCTGTGAGTGGGCTCCTCTCACTTCAGGGGAGAACTGCGTCATTTCATGCCAGAGAAACTCTCACACAGCAAAAACAAAAGCCAACACCCCAGAGCTGCTCTAAATAAAAAAAAAAAAAAAAGAAGAGAGAGATGCTCCTGCATGCGCTTGCATAACACACGCACACACACAGGAAAACAGTTAATCTGTGTCAGAAGGAGAGCCGATACAAATACAAAGCTAATTTACGTAACGGAGATGTTTTGCTTTGCTTTGCTTTGTCACCGTCTTTTGTGAACTGATTATTGTTTTCTCGTTATTGCTCTGTGTCCGCATCAGCGTTCGTAATAACAGACGAATGTTTTGCATCTAATGATGAACATTTACAGTTTTCAGACTCATAAGCCTATTGTGTTTGGCTTATTTTTTTATTTACACTTTTCAACACCTTTGCTCGCTCTCATTACTCCCACACAGGTGCCGGTTTACCTGCCAGTTAGTCCTCCCACGTACAACCCTTTTTGCCGAACATCATTGTGTTAGTTTGTGTGTTTTATCACACGTTTTTACTCCTACACAAAAGATCATGCTTCCATTTTTAACTCTTTTTAACTCGAAAAACGCTAGTCATAACGGAAATAAAGATATTTTTCCATTTTTCAGAATTTAACCTGTTAGTTATGCTTTATTTCTTCCACCCTGTACTTTCCTTGGAGGTTCTCTCACTCACTCATTTTCTACCGCTTATCCGAACTACCTCGGGTCACGGGGAGCCTGTGCCTATCTCAGGTGTCATTGGGCATCAAGGCAGGATACACCCTGGACGGAGTGCCAACCCATCGCAGGGCACACACACACACACTATCATTCACTCAAGCAATCACACACTACGGACAATTTTCCAGAGATGCCAATCAACCTACCATGGATGTCTTTGGACCGGGGGAGGAAACCGGAGTACCCGGAGGAAACCCCCGAGGCACGGGGAGAACATGCAAACTCCACACACACAAGGCAGAGGCGGGAATCGAACCCCGACCCTGGAGGTGTGAGGCGAACGTGCTAACCCCTACTCCTTGGAGGTTGTTGCAAGTAAAAATAGAAAGAGTCTGGGTGTTAATTGAACCTCATGAGTTAACAGGAAACTCGGTAACATGACACGCTGAGATTTCTGCCTTTTCTTTTCTTTTTTCTTTAGCTCCTTCCTTTAAGGAAGTGGGGAAGGCATGCAAGAAAAAACATGAAAAGAGAAAGAATCTTATTGCCTGTGACCAGTGTTGTGCTAGATACTAGAAATAGTAACTAGTTACAGTTATTAGTTACTTCATTCAAAAAGTAACTCAATCACGTCTTTCTTATACCAAAAAGTAACTCAATCACTTTGTTGATTTCTTACACCAAAAAGTAACGCGTTACTGTTAAAAGTAACTTTTTAGTTACTTTTTTAAAGAACGTTATTGAATGTTCCCATTAACGCCCTTTTATGCGTTATGGTCTATACAAACACAAAACCGTGTGTTGATCTGTCCCTGGCTAACAGTCCGGATAAATTCTAGTCGCTGTTGTTTGGCTGGAGGGGCTTGACTCACCTCGAGTGTGTCCACCGACACCGGGTTAGCTTCTAGCTTCGTCAAGGCGTGTAGTTTCTGGAGGTGCTTCGACAGATTGGAGTTGCTGTTTATCGCAGTAGATAATACATTCGAACCAGAAAGATACAGCTTACATTTGACTAAAAGTTTTTTGTCTTTATGCTCAACTAAAATGAAATAATGAGCATATTTCCACTTAGAGAAACTCGTCTTGCTCTCGCCTCGACTCGCCGTTACTGCCGCACTTATGTACATGAATAAACGGAAACACGCCCACAGCGCGGCCTCTTCGTGTTTACAGGTTGGCATCCACTAATCCTACAATGCGTCGCTGCTGTAAACAGGTTAAGCTGTAGGCTACAGTACACTTCAGCCAAAATGAATTAATTTAAAAAAGTAACGGACAAACGCACAATATGGTAACGGTAACGGAGTTACTTTATTTAAAAAGTAATGCGTTAATGTATTAGTTACTCGTTATTAGTAACGTGTTACTGCCCAACACTGCCTGTGACTCATGGGATTGTTGTGGATGGGGCCGCCTGGAGACTGCCATACCTTCTTTGAGCTACTGTTACGTCGCTAGGCTTTGTTGTCCGTACTTCATCAGTGATCATTTGAAGACATCAGCAGGAACATTCGCCATCAATTGTCTACACAGGCAGCAAAAATGTACATGCACTCTATGATTTTTTCACATATCTCTTACTGTTTGCCCGTTTGGTCACAGGCTAGTGTTACAACTCTGAAACCACTTCAATCACTTTACAAACGAACTGTAAAAATTCTGGATAAAAAAATCTAACATTTCTCATTATTGTCCAATATTACAAAAATATCGATTACTCAGCTGGGAAAACATGGTAAAATTCTCAAATCTATGTCTTGTTTCTAAAATTATTCATAGTTTATCATCCCCTCCCCTCCATCAGTTTGTCAACATCCGAACAGCTGATCATTGTAGAACCAGAGGTGCAGTGAGGGGAGATTGCATCATTCCCTTTAGGAAAAGTGTATTTGGCCAAACTGCTTTTTCTGTTCGAGCTGCTACTCAGTGGAACCTTAAACCCCTATAAACATCAGAAACCTGAACACGTATAGTACATTTAAGATCCAGTTAAAGAAGTGGTTCGTTATTAACCAGAGCTGTCAACATTAGCTTAGTTTTTGACCTGCTCGTGTTGCCCCCTGATGGTTTTTTGTTTATTGTGTGTGTGTTCATGTATTTGTCTGATGTTTGTTTGATTGCTGGCGTCTTGTGTTTCTAATTTACATCATACTGTAGCTAATACTTACAGTAGTACTTTTATTAATTGTATTGTAGCTTTATTGTTATTTCAATATGTACTTTTATTTACTTTTATCTTTTTTAGGGTGACTATTACAGTACCATCTGTCTAGGGACTACAGGTGAAAAATAGCCATCTGGCTAACTCTGGCATATTGACAGAAATGTTTATTAATATGCATTGTCCCTGTAATAAATAAATAAACAAACAAACAAACAAAATGAATTAGTGTTGGGTCTGTGGTGACCTGTAATCTCTGTGAGATATTTTTAGTCACCGAAAAATCAATTTAAACCTTTTGCATGTTGTAATAACCTTTTAAAAATGTTTGTCTACTGTTAAGCCATGTTAAGGCTTGTGTACCGTTCATTTAGACCCAGTAACCGATTTTAGATGACACGATGATTAGACACGAAGATAGAACTTCACGTCGATTGACTCTGCAGCCTGTATTTCAACAACAACGCTTATCTCACCTCAGGTCTCGTTGCTGTATACACATTGACCCTAAAGTAAATTATAAAATGGTTAAAAGATTGATAACGTGTGCTCCAGTGGAAAGCAGATCATCCTCCAGATCATCCACTTTTAAACCACAGACTCCAGGCTCACTGCTCATTACAACCTAATTGTCAGCAGATAGAAAGCGACTTGGGCAGCTGAGACATATCGATGGTGCTTTCAGGAGTACATGCTGCCTGCCAGCAGGACAGTAATGATATATGAGCCTGAGAGTGATGACTGAACTTCACAGCTGTTCTGCTCCAGAATAAATTGCATGGCTGGACTCCAAACTCTCTGTACTTCATCCGGCCGTTCGGCGTTTATTGACTTTAAGGTGGTATGTCATTTTAAGGCATTTAGTGGAACATGTATATATATATACACACACTCACACATACACACACACTCACACACACACAAACTCACACAAGCTCACGTGAGCATGACATCTATTTGAGTACTATTATAATTGCAGTTATTATCAGCGAATAATTTGCTTCAGTGTATTCGAGTGGCCACATCCAGCGTGCTCTGCGAGAGCGTTTCTAATTTGTCTGAACAAAACAGGATGTCGCAAAACATCTCAACGCTCAGCATGCGGCCAAATCCAAACTCTTAGCGATTTGTTACAAAACTTGTGGCTAATTTGGCAGAGAGAAGGAGTGCTAAAAAAACAAACATCCATTAATCGTTGCTTTTCCTTACTAATTATATGTGGAGGGTGAAATTGCCATTTCTGTTAATATGCAGCTAATTGCACAGCAATGAGCTCTGAGAATTTAATGAGCTTTTATTGGTGAGAGTGAAATGTAGGAAGGTTTGGTCTTGGATGATTAGATCTGATATTCTGCTGTGAAGTAAAGCAGAATGAGGAACCTTCTCCTGTAGCAGATTTAAAAAGGAGGAAATTCATTCATAGTGTGCTGGTTTTCATAAAGAGGTAGGTCTTTAGATGTTAGTGGGGTGTTATGGGAGAACATATAAAGGTTGAAAACACGTCACACAGCTGCATTGTGATCAGCTGTAGACCTGGAATGATGCTGAGTGGCAGAGATTCCAGGAGAGAGATAAGGTAATCCAGTCTCCAAATGACAAGAGTCCAGTATCAAAATGACAAGAATCCAGTCTCCAAATGACAAGAGTCCAGTATCAAAATGACAAGAATCCAGTCTCCAAATGACAAGAGTCCAGTATCAAAATGACAAGAATTCAGTCTCCAAATGACAAGAGTCCAGTATCAAAATGACAAGAATCCAGTCTCCAAATGACAAGAGTCCAGTATCAAAATGACAAGAATCCAGTCTCCAAATGACAAGAGTCCAGTATCAAAATGACAAGAATCCAGTCTCCAAATGACAAGAATCCAATCTCCAAATGATTTGAATCAAGTTTTTAAATGACAAGCGTCCAATCTCCAAATGACAAAAGTTCAATCTCCAAATGACAAGAATCCAGTCTTCAAATGACAAGAATCCAGTATTGAAATGATAAGAATCCAGTCTCCAAATGACTGGATCCAGTTTTCAAATTACTTTAATCCAGTTTTCAAATGAGAATAACTCAGTTTCCAAATGACAAGAATCCAGTCTCCAAGTGACAAGAGTCCCATCTCCAAATGACGAGTCCCATCTCCAAATGACAAGAGTCCAGTCTCCAAATGACAAAAATCCAGTCTCCAAATGACAAAAGTCCAATCTCCAAATGACAAAAGTCCAATCTCCAAATGACAAAAGTCCAATCTCCAAATGACAAAAGTCCAATCTCCAAATGACAAAAGTCCAGTCTTCAAGTGACAAAAATCCAATCTCCAAATGACAAGAATCCAGTCTTCAAATGACAAGAATCCAGACTCCAAATGACAAGAGTCCAGACCCCAAATGACAAGGGAGTGAACATAGAAATGGACAAATCCTTCTTATATTACAAAGGAGAAATTTACTTTTATTCAGTAACTATAATGAGAACAGTACAAAATGACTAGCCTAATGTTATATAAGATTGAGGTGTAGAAGTGTGGAACGAAGAGCAACAGCTAGGACACGGACTCAAAGTACTGAAAAATAAAAAAGACAAATACACAAATGCATACATCTCAATGTTATTTACAGACTGAGATTGCTGTACAGATTAACTAAACGAAAAAGATTACAGATACATTAGGCATGTGTGCTGAGCAGTTGTGTTAGTGTGTGTATAGAAAACATACAGCAGTCATAAGTAATGTGTGTGTAAGTATGTGCAGTGATGCTACTGTATGTTAAAAGAATTTGTCATGCAATATGCACTGTAGTAGCTGAGTATGCAAAATCACTAGATATGTCCATCATCTGTAATGTCCACATAGAGTCCCAACCTGGTTATTGACTCATCATGGAGTCAGAAGTCCAGGTCTCTGGAGTTTAAAGGGTTGATTAGAAGCAAAAAGTAGCAGAACATTTCATTAAGTAACACTCCTGTAGTAAACTCTGTCCTAAAGCAATGTAGAAATGATAATAAGTGGCGTAATGAAAAGCAATTTGTGTGGGTGTTCACACATCTGGCCTTTTACCACATGCTGTTTTTCCTGCTGATAGATCTGCAGGACAAGCTTTGTGGACTCAGGTTGGTTTTTTTGGTAGTTGTTTTTTCCTTATTATTACGTTAAACAGGTCAAGGGCGTTCATGCGTTTCTTAGAAGCAGTGAAACCTTCAGCAGGATGAAAAAACACAGTAACAGCATGTGGAAGTGAGAAGATTATTAGACCACATTCAGAGCCATGAGCGCAACAGGGAGACTCCAGGGTCAAAGAGAAGAACTGTTTTAATTAACCTTAATTAAGATCAGCATAGTGAGCAATAAGGTTTTTTTTTTGTTCTTGTATGAGATCTGATTTCATTTAATAATTCACCCTGTTGATACGGGTTTAGCTTCGTTTCATCCAGGCGTTATCCTACAGAGTGCTTATTTTAATACAATCTCAAAATCCTGGGTTCCAGTGTGACCAGAAAGAAGCGAAAGAACCAATAGTGTGTAAAGTACCTCTTATCCTTTCACTGATTGATTAATTTCATTCAAATCATAGCAATACACTAGTCATTCCACTTGTGCGAATGTCATGTTCTACATTAATACCACTTTTATTCTACTTAGCATAGAATAGACGGTTGAGGCCGTTGAGGTTTACAGGTTGAATGCACTTGTGGTGGGTGTGATACTGTGTGCTATTGGGCAGATACAGTATGATTCCTAGCCTGTATCGGAAGCATGTTATGGTCTATGGCCTTGATTATATAAATGTAACACCTACTCATCCATTCATCCATCCATCCATTCATTTATCTTGTACAGGGTTGTGGAGAACCTCGAGTTTATCCAAGGAGACTCTGGGCACAACGAAGGGGTCACCCTGGATGGGGTGCCAAGCCATCACAGGACTCAAGCTTCTGACTGGGGGATGAAGCCGGGGTACCTGGTGGTAAAACACAGGGAGAATATTTACATGTACATTTATAGTTCCTTTCAGAAGTGCACTGCAGTCTCTAGGAGCGTATACATTCTTATACTTGTTTATTATGCCATGGATTAAGAATAGCATCAGTCTAAAAAACTCTAAAAACTGTTGGGAGGTAAGTTAGCAAGAAAACCACACAGGCAGCACCAAAAAAAAGTACTTTTTTTTTATGTGCTATTTTAAGTACTTCAGGAAGAGGAAGGCATATAGATGTGGTTTGAGCATGCTAACACTCAGGGTGGAGACAGGAATTAAACCCCCAACCCTACACATGTGAGTCAACCATGTTAGCCAATAACCCACCACACCCCAGTAAACACTTCAGACGTCAGGGGAGATCATGAACGTGCAGAACAGTAAGTGAACATGGATTTTAACAACAAGCCTGAATCTCTATGAAATGCACAAAAAGAAACGTGTGATTTCTGAGCAGAGAAGAAAAGAGCAGAGAAACCGTCATGCATGAGAGCACTATTTCTCTTCTGCGAGCACTGAGCACTTTCAGCACTTTTCTCTCTTCCCTCAGGCAGATAAACTTAGGGAGCTTCTTCAACTTCTTCAAGTCAACTTCTAGATGCTGACCTTACTTTGCTACAAGACACCACCGGATAAAGCCTTAACTGAACATGAGGATTAGAGTAAATGCTTGTCATCATCAATAAACACTAGTCACAAAAAAACACCCCCAGAGAGGAAGAACGGTGGGTGTCTCTGCTTAAGAGGCACTGGGCGGGACATAAAAAAGCTGGAAACATCTGAGAGTTGTTTAGATTCAAAGCATTGCCATTGTAAAAGAAATGGATGGGTAATATGAGTATGTGATACTATGGAAAAAAATTCCACAATGTGTGACATTTATTTATTTATTTATTTATTTTTGTACGAGCATCACGGCCATCCTCTGTACAAGGTCAGCACTCGTCTGGGTTTTAAAATCTGATTTCATCAGGTTTCATTTTTCATCCTCCCCCGATCATGTCATTGATTCTTGTAACATTGTAAAAGCACGGCACAGTGGTACAGTGGGTGGAGTCGGCCTCAGAGCTTCATCCAGGAGGGTCAACAGTTTGAGTTTGAATTCAGGTTACAGATGACTGTATGTAGTTTTATATGTTTTTATGGTGTTTTTGCATGATTATGCTGAATCTCTGAATCCATGCTGAATTTCTCACTGTGTGTGTGTGTGGAAACTGACATCCATCATGTATTCCTACCTCAAGCACAGCATTCCCGGGATAAGCTCCAGATCCATCATAACACCGTCCAACACAACAATCAGCAGCTTATAAGCAGAAAAAAAAAAAGAAATCATCGTATCTCTAATTCGGAATCACATAATACTTATCATGTCTCAGAAATTGTCCTTCAGAATCACCACTTTTGGTGGATATTTTTCACTCTAGTAACACTGTCATAATAACCAGCATTCCTGTCAGGCTTCAAACTGCCTCTCAACTCTACTGCTAAAAATTATACAACAACATATTTACATATTGAAAGGATGCAAATAAAAAGTCTCTTGGAGAGAACACAAAGGTAACTCGGACGCACGAATGCAGCACGCTGTATGAATCTGTGTGAAGGAGAGCGAGGGATAGGAGACTGTAAAGTGTGATGCTGCTACAGCATGTATATTATGGGATGGACGAGTTCTACACTGTTCCCTAGATACTGGAACCAACTTCCGCATTAGAGTAACCTTGACTGCAGTGTTGTAGGGCGACACACTTAAAGAGAAATCACGCTGGTATACACAGAGCTCTCTCTCTCTCTCTCTCTCACACACACACACACTCACACACACACACACACACACACACACTCACACACACACTCACACACACACACACACACACACACACACACACACACACACACAGAGGGATACTCGGATCAAGCTTGCAGAAGCATAAGGCACTATCCTAATTGGTTCCTTTGCGATGTGACATATCAACCTTGGAAACATCATAATCATTCAGATAAGCTGAAAGTATTGTACTGAAAATCACTAAAAACACTAATTAAAAATCACTACGTGGTGCTGGGAGATCCACAGCACGGTTGTCGTAGGTGGTAAATGGTTGAAAGGTTTAATAAAGAATATATTATTCTTTAAATATTATATAAAAATTATTTTGATGGATGTAGCATTGTGGGGAGAACGGTGGCTTAGTGGTTAGCACGTTCGCCTCACACCTCCAGGGTCGGGGGTTCGAGTCCCGCCTCCACCTTGTGTGTGTGGAGTTTGCATGTTCTCCCCGTGCCTCGGGGGTTTCCTCCGGGTACTCCGGTTTCCTCCCCCGGTCCAAAGACATGCATGGTAGGTTGATTGGCATCTCTGGAAAATTGTCCGTAGTGTGTGAGTGAATGAGAGTGTGTGTGTGCCCTGCGATGGGTTGGCACTCCGTCCAGGGTGTATCCTGCCTTGATGCCCGATGACGCCTGAGATAGGCACAGGCTCCCCGTGACCCGAGGTAGTTCGGATAAGCGGTAGAAGATGAATGAATGAATGAATGTTGTTCGTATTTTTGTTACTCAGCCAGTGTTCGTGGGTCTGGTGGACCCGCTGCATTTTTGGGCTTTTAATTCAACACAATAAAAAAAGTATGTAAAAATACTCTACAGATGTTTACTTCATCCCAATGACAAGCAATATAAACAGCATCTATGGTTAATATTTGCCCTTTACCTTTATTACATCACATTTTTTAATTAAAGTGCTACTTGTTTTTTTGTTGTTTTTTAATAAAATGAAATAAAAAAAAGAAAATCAAATTTATGAGCGGGAAAAAATCAACAAATTTACAAGGAAGCAAAGTTTTTCAAAACTACTGATGTTTATGAATATGGGTCCCACAGACCCGAACAACATACAAGGGTTAAATCCACTTTTTATCCCAGCATGTCATGATGAAACAGAAAATTATTTTTCTATTTTTCTCACAATTCAATGAGAGATTAAGCTAGTTTGAGTCAGTGCATAAATACAATTCCTATCATCCCCAGGTCCACTAGTCACATGTCTGTATCACCCTCACCTGTGTCCTGTTTCACCCTGATGAGCACCCCAAGCTTTTGTTTAGGTTGAGTTTGTCTGTAGCCCTGTTTGCTCCAGTCTTGTTTCATAACCTTTTTGTTTTGTTTCTACTCACAGTTTTAGCACAATTCGTCTTTTCTTTCTTTCATGTCACTAAGGATAACAATAATGCATTATGGACAGTCTCATTTTATTAACAACTGGCTGAAGCTTTATCAAGTTGCCTTTTTTTCCTCTTTGTTATTGTTGACGCCTGTCAGCGAGCCTTTTCATGAATACATTTGTCTCAGTCATTACACAAATTCAACAATGACTGTTTTTTGCTGTAGCGATGAGGCAGCCTTCTTCAGGATCAGGGCTGTGTTTGTTTCAGTCACCTGTTAAGCTTGTGAGGCATGAACTACAATGAGAACCTCTAGTGCTGTTCCTGTTTGGGTTCTTGTTCTTCAGTGTGTAATGAGAAAGCACACATAGAACCTTGAACAGTTGTGAGCCAATAATAGAGACTTAAGCACTTTCGTACGTCGCTCTGGATAAGGGCGTCTGCCAAATGATGTAAATGTAAATGTAAAATGTAAATGTATATGTATTTGTCATGCTTATAATATTCTAAAATATAATAAATAATAAAAAGGATGACACTTGAGGCAAGACTACAATGATTTTCCACCAACTGACTGTGTGTGTGTCTGTGTGTGTGTGTGTGGTTGTGTGTGCGTATGTTTGTGTGTGTTCAATGCCAAAGAGCATGCCTCCCTTCATCTGTTTTCCCTCTGTTCTCTTGCCCTTGAGGTCATTATATATACACAGACCCAGAGGAAGCTCTTTAACCCCATCTGCCAGAAAAGAGAGAGAGAGAGAGAGAGAGAGAGAGAAACAGAGAGCTGTATTAGCCATAATACCAGATTCATAATCAGGTGTTTACACCTCAAAGCTTTTCATCAAGAAGCATCAATTCAGAAAGAAAAATGCATGAACACACACTCACAATACTCTTAGGGGAATATTCAGTACACAGCACTGGCGCTGAATATCAAAAACCCACAGAAAAAGCAGAAGATCTTTTTTTGATATTGAGATTTTTATTGTGCTTTAGAATTAAGAAGCAGGGATAAGAGAGAGGGAGAGAGAGAAAGCGAGAGAGAGAGAGAGAGAGAATTCTCTCACCTGAGAGATGTAAACAGCTTGTGGCGTGTGTGTGTGTGTGTGTGAGATAGAAGCACACACAGTGTATACTCTATTGTCAAACTGATGGACAAACACTCAAACCCACAATAATGCTGTCAGCTGAAATCAGTATAGATCCCTTCTAGCATGCATCTGCTTTCTCTTTATTATTTCTGTCTCTGAAGTCTATTGGTTTGTTTGTGGTTTGACCTAAAAATCCTAACTTTTCTAAATACCTTTGTATCATATTGTTTCAAAATGAACGTTTTATCTGTGTACTGAAGATGTGCATTGTGATCCTCTGGGACCCATCAAATAAGTCTCCCTTGCAAACAGTTTATGGTGTCTTTTGTATTGTGTCTATATTTTTACCCGTGCTAAATATATACTGACAGCCCCTCTTTTACTCCTTCTGCAGAACAACTCAAAGCAGCGACAGGTGAGGAAGAAGACAGTGTCGTTCAGCTCCATGCCAAGTGACCGCAAGATGAACAGCACAGCTGCCTGCATGGCTTTTATGTTGGAGGGATGCGAGATGAAAAAGGTCCGCTCCAACTCACGCATGTACAACCGGTACTTCCTACTAGACCCAGACTTGCGCTGGCTCCGCTGGGAACCTTCAAAAAAGGATTCTGAAAAGGCTAAGCTGGAGATTAAAAGTATCAAAGAGGTCCGGTCAGGAAAGAAGACCCCTGTCCTACGCAGCAATGGACTCTCGGATCAGTTTCCAGAAGAGTGTGCTTTCTCGATCATTTATGGAGACAACTATGAGTCTTTGGATTTAGTGGCAAGTACAGCGGATGTGGTCAGCACCTGGGTGATGGGGCTGCGCTATCTGGTCTCTTACGGGAGGCACATGGTCGGAGTGGTGGAAGCCACTCAGCCGAGCTTAAGAACATCCTGGATTGGCTCGGTGTTCGAGTTGGCTGATGTCGAAAGGCAGGGCCACATTGACCTGTTCCGTGCCACACAGATTATCAAGGGGCTTAATCCAGGCATGAAAGAGTCACGGATTATGCTGAAGTTTAAAGAACTTCAGAAAGCCAAAGAGTGCTATGGAGAGGCCATTGACCTAGACTTGTTTGTAGAGTCATATTGTGAATTGTGCACAAGACCTGAGATTTTTTTCCTGCTTGTGCAGTTCTCTAGCAACAAGGAGTACCTGGATTCTAAAGACTTAATGCTGTTTGTGGAAGTTGAGCAGGGTGTAGAGGGAGTGTCAGAAGAGATGTGCCGTGAAATTGTGAGGAAATACGAGCCGTCGGCTGAAGGTCGTGATCACGGATACTTATCTATTGATGGTTTTACACATTACCTCTTGTCATCTGAGTGCCATATTTTTGACCCACAGCACAAAAGCGTTTGTCAGGACATGACACAGCCTCTGTCTCACTATTACATCAACTCCTCACACAATGCCTCTTTGCTGGAGGACCATTACTGGGGGTCCTCAGACATTAGCAGCTATGTCCGTGCTTTGCGCATGGGCTGCCGCAGCATAGAGGTGGTGGTGTGGGATGGCCCTGACTCTGAGCCTGTAGTTTACGTAGGCAGCTCTGTGGCCTCCCAGTTGGCTTTCTCAAAGGTCCTGGATGTCATTAACCAGTATGCCTTTGAAAGCTCAGAGTACCCACTTATTCTGTGCCTAGTGACGCATTGCAGTGTTCCGCAGCAGAGGGTCATGGCCCAGCACATGAAGAAGATCCTGGGGGACAAACTTCACACAGAGCCTCCCAGTGCTGAGGAAAACTATCTGCCTTCACCAGAGAAACTAAAAGGCAAGATACTTCTGAAAGGGAAATGCCTTCCACCAGACATTCAAGATTCTGAAGGGGAGGTGACTGATGAGGAGGAGGGGCTTGAGATGTCACGGCGCATGGTGGGAGCAGACGAGAAGGACCATCTCAATGGTTTTAGTTGTAAGAGGCTGCAACTTTGTAAAGAACTGTCAGATCTTGTCACCCTTTGCAAATCTGTCCAATTTAAGGATTTTGAGTATGCAAAGAGGGAACAAAAGTACTGGGAGATATGCTCTTTCAATGAGGTGGATGCTAATCGCTTTGCTAACGAGTACCCTGAGGACTTTGTCAGTTATAATAAGCGATTTCTATCACGAGTATACCCGACTCCCATGCGCATTGATGCCAGCAATATGAACCCTCAGGACTTTTGGAAATGTGGTTGTCAAATTGTTGCTATGAACTACCAAACACCAGGCCTGATGATGGACCTTAATTTGGGTTGGTTTAGGCAAAATGGTAACTGTGGTTATGTGCTTCGCCCTGCCATAATGCGCGAGGAGGTCTCGTACTTCAGTGCCAATGCTCGTGACTCTCTGCCTGGTGTGTCTGCCCAGCTTCTCCATATTAAGGTGATCAGTGGCCAAAACTTGCCAAAACCTCGTGGTTCAGCAGCAAAAGGTGACGTGGTTGAGCCATACATATATGTAGAGATCCACGGAATCCCTGCTGATTGTGCTGAGCAGCGCACAAAGACTGTATCACAGAATGGTGACAATCCCATTTTTGATGAAAGCTTTGAGTTCCAAATCAATCTCCCTGAACTAGCAGTTTTACGTTTTGTGGTTCTTGATGATGACTATATTGGGGATGAGTTCATTGGCCAGTACACCATACCCTTTGAGTGTCTGCAGCCTGGATATCGTCATGTACCATTGCAGTCACTTACTGGAGAGTTTTTGCCCAATACCACATTATTTGTTCATGTGGCCATTACGAACAGACGTGGTGGGGGCAGAGCTCACAAGAGAGGTCTTTCTGTGAGGAAGGGTCGCAAGGCACGGGAGTACACTTCAACCAAGACCACGGGGATCAAAGTGATAGATGAACTCTTCAGGGCTTCCACACAGCCACTTCGGGAGGCAACAGATTTGCGGGAAAACGTGCAGGTAAGGCTTACAGCTTACAACATGCAAAAGAAATTGAATCACACGCAATAGTAGGCTGCGAGAAAATAAACGAGATTGGTTACATGGTTATGTATTTTTCTCTATATTACCTCATGGAGGTCTGGTCTGGGAAACATCTCCTTTTAAAACCTGATAGGTAAATGTATTAACATTCAGTGAAGCCAACTAACTCCGGTTTCCACCACCGGTCCAAAGACATGCATGGTAGGTTGATTGGCATCTCTGGAAAATCGTCGGTAGTGTGTGATTGCGTGAGTGAATGAGAGTGTGTGTGCCCTGCGATGGGTTGGCACTTGGTCCATTGTGTATCCTGCCTTGATGCCCAATGACGCCTGAGATAGGCACAGGCTCCCTGTGACCCGAGGTAGTTCGGATAAGCGGTAGAAAATGAATGAATGAATGAATGAATGAATGAATGAAGCCAACTAGCCATACTGGGCAAGAAACTTTGCAATACACCATTGCCTGTTCATTGTGCAGATATTATTACAGATATTTTTATTAGATTATATTTGCTTAGTGGTACAAGCCTGTCTCTGTCAAAACCAAGGTGTTATTTTATGCACATTGTTGTCTGGTAATAATATAAGGACTTGACTAAGGTTAATAGATACTTGGGGAGTGCTAGAGGTCTTTGTGTCAAATGTAACAAGCATATCATAGTCCATTATGCAAATTCAGGACAAACCTGAGAGTAAGGACTTCTTTTATTCTTTTACAATGAAGCTCATTAGTGCTTTAGGTGATTCTGTGAAAACCATGAAGGCATAATTATGATTTTCTCAGAACTAATGTAGTATTTCCTTCTCTGCAAAATAAAAGAGCTTTGTTGGCCTTATGGGGGGCATGGTGGCTTAGTGGTTAGCACGTTCGCCTCACACCTCCAGGGTCGGGGTTCGATTCCCGCCTCCACCTTGTGTGTGTGGAGTTTGCATGTTCTCCCCGTGCCTCGGGGGTTTCCTCCGGGTACTCCGGTTTCCTCCCCCGGTCCAAAGACATGCATGGTAGGTTGATTGGCATCTCTGGAAAATTGTCCCTAGTGTGTGATTGCGTGAGTGAATGAGAGTGTGTGTGTGTGCCCTGCGATGGGTTGGCACTCCGTGCAGGGTGTATCCTGCCTTGATGCCCGATGACGCCTGAGATAGGCACAGGCTCCCCGTGACCCGAGGTAGTTCGGATAAGCGGTAGAAGATGAATGAATGAATGAATGTTGGCCTTATTACTTAATAGGTGCATCTCACAAAAGGGAATAATGAAATGAGACAATGCAAGTTGACAAACTGGACAAAGAATAGACAGACAACAGAGAATCTGCAGCAATTATAATAGCTTAAGCTGTTACTAAAGTTTGATTTTTACTATTTTTGTAGTGTCTGCATTAATAATAAACAAACATAATCAGGTGGTTTGTCTGCTTCAGGCTGTTACTTAATATCATCCTATGTGATTTTACCAGCAAACAGGAATAATAAAATAATAACCCCTATGTCTTAATTTTACTTCACCAGTAAGAGTGCAAGGGGGACACGGTGGCTTAGTGGTTAGCATGTTTGCCTCAAATCTCCAGGGTTGGGGGTTCGATTCCCGCCTCCACCTTGTGTGTGTGGAGTTTGCATGTTCTCCCAGTGCCTTGGGGGTTTCCTCCGGGTACTCCGGTTTCCTCCCCGGTCCAAAGACATGCATTTTGTGTGCCCTGTGATGGGTTGGCACTCCGTCCAGGGTGTATCCTGCCTTGATGCCCGATGACACCTGAGATAGGCACAGGCTCCCCGTGACCCGAGGTAGTTCGGATAAGCGGTAGAAAATGAGTGAGTGATCTCTGATAAGGCGCAACAAGATGGCATATAATTACTTTTGTTATTGTTTAGTTAAAGAAACTGAAGACATTTATTTAGAAATTTTTGAAGGAGTCTCCAGTGTTAGTGGATTAAGTAGTTTTGTAAAAGTGAGAGGTAAATGTCTACATTTTCTAACACATTAAGACTTCAGGAACTCCTCAGAATTGAGAATTTTGCAATTTGTAGGTTCTCTTTAATTTGACATTTTTGTCTAATTGTGTTCAAGAAGAAGAAAAAAGAGGCAAGATTTCACTTTTTAACACACTTCTCTTGTATTTTGTATTCAGTACTAGAACAATTTTCCTCAGTAAGACATGCAACACTGCTCTCCACCCATTTGCCCCTCGGTGTTTTGCCCCAGAATACTTAGAGTACAATAACAACTAATTACTATGGCACAGGAAACACCAAACTCACTCAGATCTGCATTATGTAATGACAATGGTGATTTGCTAGCATCTGTGTTTATCTGAAAAAATGACAGCATGATGAATGAAAGAGTCTTGATGAATTACTTTCTTTTCTCCTTTTTCAGAACCTTCATTTTTACGTGCATTGTAGTAGGACATTTTCCACTAAAAAGTTTTCAGGTGCAGGATTTCAGGAAATTAGATTTTTCAAGCTAATCAAGATGAAGACTTGATGAATAACTGCTCAGAGCTTGTATTTAATTTCTTTTCTTTTTGGGAATACATGCAACTAGAAATAGAGCGTAATTTAATCAAATATCATGTTATTACTTCCGTTTCATCTTGCATCTTATTTGTTTTGATAGAGCTTATCTTTGATGGGTATGAATTATATATGAGGCTTATTAGGGCAGCATATTACTTTAGTTAATTAATGGACATAATCTTTGGTGGTTTTTAGTCATTGCAAAAGAAACTTTTATAAGCATGAGAATAAAGTATCCTTAATTATCTCTCTTTTTCTATAAGTGCCATGACGGTCTTCTAGACACTGGAAGTCTGAAAGCATTTCTTAGTCATATTTGGTTACCCCAAATTAATAAGACTAAATCCTGTTGCAAAGATATAGCTGTTTATTGTTTAGATAAAGCTAAATCTGTTATTAATAACACTAGTTCATCTTGGAATTGAGCAATAGGCGAGTTAGCGGCATTGGCATTTGAGAGCAAGCATCTAAAACATCTACAGTAATACACACAGAGAAGATGAGTCTGGACAAATTATCTAAATATGTGCTGGAAGAAGCGACATTTTCCCGCGCTCTCTGTCACCGTGTATGTGTTACATCATGGGACTTCAACTGTGATGTGAAGGGTCATTAAACTAAAGGGGAATGATGGGGAGTGATGCAGCACAAGAGAAGGACAATCTGTGAGTGTAGAAAGAGAGAGCGAGAGAGATGGAGAGAGTGAGCATGTGTGTATGCATCTCCATGTGTTATGGCTCAGCAAATAGTTTCCTCATGGGAACCAAATGTCCCGGTGGATGTTTTCACAGTGTATTTAAACAAACTGTTAATCTCCCTCACACCCAAGAACCTATGACGAAAGAGAAGGATATAGAGCAAAACAGAGAAATGAATGTCCTTTTGGCAAAGGAATTCAAATGCCAAAGGCAAAGTCAGAGACAAATCTACCCAACAACAACAACATTAATTGGGATGGATTGGATTTAAGATTCTCCATTATAATTGTGAGCACAAAACACATATACATGTGTAAATCATCTCTTATCTGGGTTCCACACCAGTTTGTTTGGCTGAAAAGGTGAAGAGCAACATTTTATGAGGGGCAGTAAGGTCTGTACTAAAGACCTACAGAGGAATTGGAGTTCATGAGTCCAGGATGTTATACTGTATGTACAAAAAGCCTTATGTGATCACAAGGAATTTACAGAATCCATACTGAATAGTGACAAAAGAGGTAACAATGCAGTTATATCCCAGCCCATTGGGCCCCATCCTTGATCCTGTTACATTTTTGCTGAGAACTTTTTTGTGCTTTTCCAAATCTCGCTTTGACTCAAGGTCGGTGAATTATCTCGTAAAGTCAGATCTGATGTGTTAAAGCAGAGAAAATAAAAGACTTAGTTCAGGTTAATCTAGGACCAGGGACAGAAAACAATAGGCTACAACTATTTCTTCTCACTCCAATGCCACCTGGTGGTAAGGTAACCTATCCTGAGATCAATCAGAATCAGATGTTTCTATGCAGACGAGTAAAGTGAATTAGTGAGCCTATAAAAAAAAGTCTACATAATAAGCTTTTTCTAAATTTACTTACTAACTCATGTAGAACACTGTTTTGTCAAGAAAGCAATCTCAATCTTGGCTGTTGATGGTGTTTAGACAGATAGGGACTGTGTGAAAATAGTACATTGAGTTAATATAGGGATGGCATAGGGGCATATGGCAATAGTGTTGGGCCACATATGCATGTGGTTGGGATGGCGCAAGCAACATGGGAATGGCATTGAGACAGCAGATTGGGTTACAACAGAGTTGGGGCACAGGGAGAAGGATTTGGGGTATATGCAGTGGGGATGGTGTCACACATCATACATTTCAGCTCATTTTTATACAACTGACCAATTGAGGGTTAAGGGCCTTGCTCAGGGGCCCAGCAGTGGCAGCTTGGTGGACCTGGGATTCAAAATCATGACCTTCTGATTAGGCTACCACATACCACATGGCAACATTTGTGGCGGTGGTGTTGAGCCACATAGAAATTGGGACGCCATTAAGTCAGATGCAGATGGGGAGGATGATTTTGGATGACATAGGCATGGGGTATTGGCAATGGTTTATATGGGGATGGGACAGGGATGAAGCTATGGGGATGAGGTTGGGATAGCATTGGATTATTTGGGGATTTCTGATGGAATGGTGGTGGACCTTTGGGATTGGTGTGGTGTTGGACAACTTTGGAATTGGAATTAAGACTGTTGTTGAGCAACATAATTGGCTTTGGGATGAGGTGTTAATAGTACTGGGCCACATAGACATGATTTAGGGGTTGTGTTAGGGTACATGCAGATGTGATGGGAATGGTGCAAGGCATTTTAGCACATGGGGAGGGGATTGGAGTAGATGCTCATGGTGTTAATGGTATTAGGTTATGCATAATATGAATACTGGATATAAGCTGAAATATTTCTGTCTAAGGCTTACAGGCTCTGAAAGCCCAATTAACAGATCTTAGGAGCAGACTTTGTTTTCCTAAATATGCAAACTTTGAGAGTACAATCACAAAATACACACTTTCTTTAGACTACTGATACAGTAAAACATTGATATGAGCAACCATGATGGTGTCATGGGAACCTCCACCAGCAGCATGAAGTGCCGCTTTCTTCCAGATTAAATAGAGGAGGTCACACTCTGCAGATTGATGGCACTTTGATGAATTTCACCAGATTTATAGCTTTCTTTTGTTTATTCAGACACTCTGACCTGGCACTTAATACCAGAGAGATTGCAAAATGAACAACAAACCTCCATGAGGCTTCCAGTTTAGTTATCGTTTATTTGCTAAAAGTGTTCCCATTATTAACTGTTTCTTTACTTTCCGCACCAGCGTGTTTCTTGCTGCAGTCACTGTAGATACTATAATAAAAGGATATGGCAATTTATTTAAAATATAAAGTACATTTCTTTGTGTGGTGTGTATCCATCTCCGACAGAACGCAATGGTGTCATTTAAGGAGCTATGTGGGCTGACCCCAGCAGCTAACATGAAGCAGTGTATCCTGACTGTCTCATCATGGCTGCTGAACAGCGAGAGGTCTCTTCGTGTCACCGTGGACTTGAGCGAGTCCTACCCCACCATGGAGGCCCAGGGTGCTGTCCCAGAGCTACTGCGCAAAGTCCTTCTGGCCTACGACACGGTAAGCTAGCATGCTATCTTACAAACATACCCAACAAGTGCCATTCACTAAATTCCAGGGGTTTCGTTCCCACGACGTAAAGTGTGTGTGTTTCCGGAGGTCTTGGAAAAACGCTCTCTTTCAAAAAAAAAACAGCATACTACGAAGGACAAAACAGTCATACAGGTAGAGTTATTTTAGAAAACAAATAAACAACCAAAAACTACGGTTATGGTTAGGGTTAGGGTTAGGGTTAGATTATCAAATCTTCACACTTCACTCTTAAAAACTACACTTCACTCTTAAAACGTCAGTAAAGTAGCATCTAGTGTTGTGTACAAACATGTACTAGCTTCATCCTGTCATCTCCTTTCTTCAGTTTTCAGTACTTTTGGCACAGGGAACTGAACTTGATTGATCCAGTACCAAAGCCCAAAGCTTTCAGTTATTTTTATTAGAATCAAATGTTGTTTATGGTGGGACTAGCGTCACTCTGTGTGATGATGTAAGACGAATAGAACGAGAAAAAAAAAAACAAAAAACACCAAGCTTCCAAGAACTGTACACACATTTCCAGAAACGTGATCCCACATTTAAAAGACATAAAAAAAAAATTGTAAAAAAAGAATTGTATATTATATTTTGATAATAAAACCGTTAATGTGAATATTAGATGGCGTATGTATGGTTAAAATTACTGGCACATTTCAGAAGTTTGTGGAATTTTCACATCGCTAAGAAGCTGCAGTCTTCAGTAAAGTAAAGCTCACATGTCTGATAAAAACAAAGTGACGTTTTATAAGTCGAAGTGTTTTGGCCAGAGAACTTAATTGCTTTTAAACAAGCACATCCTTTTTGTGCGTAGCATTAGAACTCTATTTATTATGTCTGTGTGTATGTCTGTCTCGCTTCCTGCCGAGATTTGACTTCCTGTTTCCCTCCTGCAGATGATCCAGACGAGTCGTACTCTGATCGAATCAGCAGATAGTGTCTACTGCAAACTTACTCAGTCACAACGAGCAGGTGAGAACTCGGACCATTTGTACCCTGAGACACATCTAAATGCATGCGATAAATGTCTCTGTCCAGTCTTCTTTAAACATTTTCCCTTTCTAAGCATTTTCTGACCAAATGTGCTGCCTTCAGCTACATTTACATGTAGCATATGACCGAGTGAGCCAAACCAGAGGATCTGATGAAAAAAATTGCTGAATGATGACTTTTTTCCTAGGCTACATAGATCATTGGTTAGTTGTCAGTTTGTTCTGCATTCTGTTCTGCTGACAAACCTGGTTTATGGGCTCAGTGATTATGTTCTTACATGTCCACTGTTTAATAATTACATAGAATAATACACTAACAACAAAACAGTCAATCAAAACCAATCAATCAAAATTTATTTGTATAGCACTTTCAACACCATAACAATGGACCAAAGTGCTTTACATGGTAAAAATATTATATAAGTCATAAAAAGTATAATCATAAAACACATCAAACTAACATCATAATAAAAGTACAAAAATACCATACACAGTAACTCGGGAAAACATATTAATCATATAGCAAAAGCCTTGTGAAAAAGAAAAAGTAACTAATTAGCCAGTCTGAGTTTCTCAGTAATTGGCAGTTCAGAGTCTTCAGACAGGACGAGATGGTAGCATGAAATGGTATCTATCTGTCTATCAGTATCTCTCTCTTTCTCCCTCTATCTATCTATCTATCTATCTATCTATCTATCTATCTATCTATCTATCTATCTATCTATCTATCTATCTATCAGAATCTCTCTCTTTCTCACTCTCTCCCTCTATCAGTATCTCTCTCTCACTCTCTCTCTCTCTCTCTCTCTCTCTCTCTCTCTCTCTCTCTCTCTCTTTCTTTCTCTCTCTTGCTCACTCTCTTTACTCATCCTTGATCTGAGAGCTAGGCTGAATCATCTCTTCACTAATGGCCTGCTGTTCCATATCTCACAAAAATAGACCCTTGTAAGGACTCTGATATTTTGTATCTCTCTCTCTCTCTCTCTCTCTCTCTCTCTCTCTCTCTCTCTCTCTCTCTCTCTCTCTCTCGCTCTCTCTCCCTCCATCTCACTCTCATTCTGTTTCTTCCAGCAGAGCATCACAGACGCCTGGCTCTTAATTAGTTTTGGCGATGTGTGTGTATGTACAGTATGTGTGTGTGTGTGTGTGTGTGTGAGAGAGAGAGAGAGAGAGAGAGAGAGAGAGAGAGAACATTAAAGACAGAGAGACTGCTGAAGGTGTGAATGGCCTTGTCCAGCACCTTTCTTTTTCCAATAAACACTTCAGGCTCACCTCCTCTTCTTTCCTTTATGCTTGTTTCCTCTTTTTCCCCTTCATCATGTCACCTCACATGCTAGACCACACACACACATATTTGCCTTGTCATTTCAACCAATCAGAAGCTGGCTCTTTAAACACAAGCTTGTTTTTTTTTCAGCACAATTCTAGCATTTCTATGGAAAACTTGCAACATGATAGTCAGTGAGAATATACATCATAAAACAGGCATAAATGAACACACACACACACACACACACACACACACAAAGACTTGTTTTTAACGAATGACAGCTCAAACCTGATGTACACTCTCGCAAAGCCTTCAGAACTCGGGAAAGGGTTTTTCCCGTTAACGTTCTTTCCCATATTTTCTTGACACTATTTTCATATCCTAAGGATTAAAACAAATAATAAACGTAATTAAACAAAACAAAAATCTACTTTAAGACACTAGCTCTATTTCATCAGAATTGCAGATTGGGTCTTATCAAAGAGATCGAAGAGAAACAGAGATAAACTTCCTGTTATTTTCATCTTTAGTGTGTGTGTAGTGCAGAGTGTGTGTATTGTAAACCGTCACATTATAACAACCTGAAAAACACTCGAGAATAACAGATAATCCATCCATATCACTATCATCACTACTGACTGTGATTAATGTCCTTAATTAATAATGTCTAATTAGTCAATTAACTAATGGATTAATAATGATGTATCATTAATAACACCAACAATAGAATATAGGTACAGTAGGGGTTTAGTGTGATCAGGCGCATTATATCGTTTAATATTAACACGCAAAAAAAAACGCAAATATATGAATTTAATAGACTGTTTATTAATTCAGTGTTTGGTTTCTGTAAAATAAGGATGGGAAATTGTTGCGTGGATTTTTATCGATTAAAAAATCAATAGGATTCTGACTAACCTTAACCTTAAAAAAAAAAGTATAATATTAATAATAAAGAATGTAGCGTTTTAAACAGCTTGTGGAATACTTTTTATGGATTGGCTTCTTATAATAAGATCTTCTTATGATAAATCAGGCCTTGTGTCATGTTAATTATATATACAGTAGACCAGAGACAAGACATCTGATGTGGAAGGAATATTCAAATGAAAAGAAGAAGGGATCAGTGAAGCACCCTAAGTCTTTCTGTCATCACTGACACTAGTAGTTGCTACGGAACTCATCACCAGGCCTCGCCAACCGTCTATATGCCTGCTTTCATTGTAAATCCCAAACATTCACTTCAAATAAATGGCTCCCGGCTGCTTTGTCACGTTACATCTGGGTCTTCCTCATTCTCTCCGTCTCTCACTAAGACGTGTGGTGTCTTAAAGGAGAACTCCAGCTGCAAACACATTCAGTGTGTTTCTGTTGAAATGTTTACGACGTGTTTACCGATTCAGGGTGTAATTAGTTGGTGGTTGCTGGATTTTTGTCCTTCTCATGAGGCATTAGCGTTGTGTGTCGTACTGGAATCACAGGTAGACATCGTTAGTGCAGTAACAATGATGTTTAATAGGAGAAAAACAAAAAAATGTCTCCAATTTCAAACACTCAGGTTTCCTGGTTAGCTCCTAAACAAGATAAACAAGAGAGTAAAAGAACAAGAGATTGGTTTCTTCTCCTGCTCCTGTTCACTGTCATATTCATGAGAAAAATAACATAGAAATAGTGAAAACTGCACTCAAGCTCCCAGAATGCAGTGTTGCTATTAGAAAGTGTTGCATCAGAGGCTTGGATTTAGCTAGTTAGCCACCTACAAGAAGACAAACATGATGTTGGTGTTGGTCACTAATATTAGCATTAAACTTTTGGAACTTGTCTTCAGGTCTAAATTCCATCAGCAGGTAGTCGAACAGCATTGTGGGTAATGTAGGAAAATAATGTGAACAACCAATAATGTTGGACGCAATTGAGGATTTGTGTTAATTATAGTTATGAACTCCTAGGGGGGGGCACGGTGGCTTAGTGGTTAGCACGTTCGCCTCACACCTCCAGGGTTGGGGGTTCGATTCCCACCTCCACCTTGTGTGTGTGGAGTTTGTATGTTCTCCCTGTGCCTCGGGGGTTTCCTCCGGGTACTCCGGTTTCCTCCCCCGGTCCAAAGACATGCATGGTAGGTTAATTGGCATCTCTGGAAAATTGTCCGTAGTGTGTGATTGTGTGAGTGAATGAGAGTGTGTGTGTGTGCCCTGCGATGGGTTGGCACTCCGTCCAGGGTGTATCCTGCCTTGATGCCCGATGACGCCTGAGATAGGCACAGGCTCCCCGTGACCCGAGGTAGTTCGGATAAGCGGTAGAAGATGAATGAATGAATGAATGAATGAATGAATGAACTCCTAAGGGGTTAACTTTCAATGCCGGTCCCAAGCTCGGATCAATTCTGCCAAATTCTGCCAAATGCTGTAAATGTAAATGTAAATTGGGATGGTTGTGTCAGGAATGGCATCCAGTGTAAAATCTATGCCAAATCAAATATACAGACCAGATGATCTGCTGTGGTGATTAAAACAGGGAGCAGCCGAAAGAACGACGACGACAAAGTTCTGAAATCGAACACGATGTATTTGTTTTCTTCTTCCTTCCACACTGTCTACTTTTTGGTGCATGATTCCTGGCTTTAGTTTATTTAACACAGAGACAAGGTTGCTATGGTTCACTTTATAAAAGGCTGATTTGGAGTCATTTGGCTCAGTGCTATGAAGTCATTGTGTTTCGCAAATGCCTTCATGAATCAACGGCAGGGAAATATAAATGCTCCATTCTTTTGTGTCAAAGGCCGCACTTTGCTGGTATTTCTGCCTCGACTGTACACCTCCACACACGTGCTTGTGAAGTAAACGGTCGGTGGTGTGGGTGACGGTTAGCAGCAGTGTGTGGGTGTGGAAACAACAGGACACAGCTGTGAGTCTGGCAGGCGTTCAGACAGAAGAAGAAGAAGCATTGGCTCCCCCTAGCATGAGTCTGTCTAGGGACTTCACTCTCCATCTCACGCTTTTAACTGGTTATCTGACTCATCAAAAACACACACACACACACACACATTTTTTTTTACTTAGTTTAGATTGAGAAACAAGCCATGGTATCATCAAACAACTCATTATAAAACTATCCAGTGCATATAAGACACACAATTACCTTTTAAAGCAGGAATCTATATTTCATTCACCAGCACATTTGTCATCAGAAAACATACAGTGCCCTAGACATACAGCTAAAGATGAGTACCAACAAATAATAGTGGTACTTAAGGATAAATTTATTCCATTCCTTTACCTCTTCTTACCTTTTTCTTCTTATTTCTATTCATTCGTTTATGTATATAACTGTAATTATATATATATAAAAAAAATTAATCTTGAAATCTTGACACTACTTTAGACTAACAGTATTGTTCCTTGTTCTGGCTCAGTCCGTCATCACACAATGTGCAACTCCACATGCTGTCAGAAAACGAAGGTGTGTTCATGGATACATAGCCAGAGCCAAACGTGGGGATAGTTAAAAACACAATTTCTTAAATAAAACATAACATGAAAACCGAAATAACACCGGAGTAAAAATCATGGGGAAAGAAAAGAAACCGTAACTCAAAAGAAACTAGACAGAGACACAAAACAGAAAGCACGAAGACAACACATCGACGAGGAATCCGCAATAAAAAAGGAAGACATTTAAAGACCAATGTTCCAACAGGTAAAATGTCGGGGCGTGATCCTGACACACGCACAAATACAGACAGGGTTACATTTCTACACTAGATTGCCCTCGGTGTAATAGTGCTGACTCGGACTGTCTGTCTGTCTAAAATAATACAAACAAAGATCACAAGAGAGATTGTGTCTTCATCCTGGTCACAGTCATCATTGACCTAGAGCCCAAGGCAGGAATTCAAGGCACCATGTAGATCAGCGTATAAGCACAATTTGATCATAGATGTCCAGGGAGAATTCTTTTGACTTTGTTTTGTTTTTTTAATATGCATGACGAGGTGTGAGACCTTATACATGCAGACGACTGGCTTTCTAAATCATGTCCAATCAACTGAATCTGTCATGTTCTGGAGACATCTCAAGATAATGGAAGCAAACTGGATGCGAGTGAAACGAATTTAGAGCTTAACCAAAGGTCAGAATACGTAGCTATTTTTCTAAATGAGTTTTTGATTTTTAATAAATTTGCTGATATTAAACATGAATGTTTACGACGTATAAACATACATGTATTTACTTAATAATTATGGAGAATTTAAACAATTGAATCAATCTTTATCACATGAAAGGGTGCAAGAAAGCGCAGGGGCTATAATGTTCAGCACACAGGTGTATACTTTATATGATCTTAATCTGTATTTTAGTCACCCATCCATCCATCCATCCATCCATCCATCTTCTACCGCTTATCCGGGGCCGGGTCACGGGGGCAGCAGTCTGAGCAGGAACACCCAGACTTCCCTCTCCTCAGACACTTCCTCCAGCTCTTCCGGGGGAATACCGAGGCGTTCCCAGGCCAGCCGAGAGACATAGTCCCTCCAGCGTGTCCTAGGTCTTCCCCGGGGCCTCCTCCCGGTTGGACATCCCCAGAACACCTCCCCAGGGAGGCGTCCGGGAGGCATCCGGAACAGATGCCCGAGCCACCTCAGCTGACTCCTCTCGATGTGGAGGAGCAGCGGCTCTACTCTGAGCTCCTCCCGGGTGACCGAGCTCCTCACCCTATTTCTAAGTGAGCGCCCAACCATCCTGCGGAGGAAACTCATTTCGGCCGCCTGTATCCGGGATCTTGTCCTTTCGGTCATGACCCAAAGCTCATGACCATAGGTGAGGGTAGGAATGTAGATCGACTGGTAAATAGAGTCAAATAGATCGACTCAGCTCTTTCTTCACCACAACAGACCGGTATATCGACCACATCACTTAAATATGTCGGAACTTAGAGCCCGTCTCCAAGTCGACATATCACAGGGTGATTTATACTTATATACTTTCAGGCAAAAATCAACCATTTTAATTTTTAATTAAAATTACTTTACTGATAGCACTAACATCAATACAAATAAAACAATGAGAAAACTCCTCAGACCTGGATGAGAATGAGCAAACTTCTTTATTGTGGTCAATCAGCCAGTTGAAAATAACAAATGAAAAACCCAAAAAGAGCATCTTCATGAAGAGCATCTGCATGCAATAAAAAACAAAACTCTCAAGACGTTCTTGCAAAGTAAAGTTTTTACACACACAACCCCGGACCCCAGAAAATCTCCTCAATATATACCCTGACGCTCCTAGGCGCCTCCTCTTTGGTTCCCATCCTCTCAGGCAAGTTCCCAGTCCCACGGTGGAGTTCCACTTGGTGTTCTTCCTCATGACGTCACCCATTTTAATTTAATTGGAGTTATAATAACTAATGTACAAGACTTTCAAACAGATAAAGCTTTGACTATCTACAAATCTTTCCAAGAAAAAGATTCATGTACTGTATGTAAACTTACCTCAGGGACGCTCTCAGTGCTCAGTGTTTTTTTTAAAAAAACCATTAACACGTTGGTGAATATCAGTGATTTGTTTTGGCCGATCTGGGTTTTAAAGTACTTTGTCCGGTCTAATGGCTTCCAGAGGAAAATGTGCTTTAGATTTTTGTTCTTATTCCTCATTATGCAGAAAAACAGAACACATTAGGCAAATGTTTGTCTCAGTGAGAACCAAAGCTGAGGGTTTGTAAGAAATTCATTCAGTTTGTTTGAAACAAAATGTCATGGTTTATGTTTATCTTTCACAATTTCTTTAGATTTTATGTGAAATCAGTGAAACACATTATATACAGACATACAGTACAAATGGAAATTATTAATGGAGAGGCTGTAATTTTCCACTTCTGAGCAGACAGAGAACAGATGGGAGGTAAAGTCGAAATATCAATCTGATTGTGCCATCTGCTGTGTGATTGTGATGGAGCATGTTGTGCTGTTTTTGGGGGGTTTGAAGACGTTTCACTGAGACTCGGGCTTTCGTGAGGAGGATATGACGGAGAACCCTGGTGTGAAGGGACTGAGTGTGTTGGTGCTGTTTTGCAGGGTTGGATTTCCATGAAGATCTGCACCGGATCGGCGCTAAGGAGGGGCTGAAGGGTAGAAAACTGCAAAAGGCCATGGAGAGCTATGCCTGGAACATTACCGTTCTCAAGGTGAGTCAATTATCGAGCTTAAACATGTGCATGTATAATGTATAGGTACTTCCTTTACTGTGTGTGTGTGCGTGTGTGTGTGTGTTTGTGTGTGTGTGTCTGTGCGTGTGTTTGTGTGTGTGTGCATGTGTGTGTGCGTGTGTTTGTGTGTGTATGTGTGTGTGTGTGCATGTACGTGTGTGTGTGTTTGTGTGTGCGTGTGTGTGTGTGCATGTACGTGTGTGTGTATGTGTGTGTGCGTGTGTTTGTGTGTATGTGTGTTTGTGTGTATGTGTGTGTACAGTATGTGTGTGTGCGTGTGTTTGTGTGTGTATGTGTGTGTGTACGTGTGTGTGTTTGTGTGTGTGTGCGTGTGTTTGTGTGTGTGCATGTGCGTGTGTGTGTGTTTGTGTGTGTGGGCGTGTGTGTGTGCATGTGTTTGTGTGTGTATGTGCGTGTGCGTGTGCGTGTGTGTGTGAATCAAGATGCACGAAATAATTTGTTTTGCGCTATAATAAATTGTTAGCATCTTTGACTGCATACTTTAGCTACAGATTAGTCTTTGTCCTGCTGATATTTTCCAGCAACAGCAGATTTCTACAGTATGTGTAGGAATATTAATAACCAGCAGTGCCTTAGGGCAGCAAAGCCTCCCTGTTTTCACTGCTAATGCTGCAGTAATTAATTGTTACTGATTGCTAACTACATCATTACACAACCTTATTTGAGGTCTCAGCAGCACACTGCACACACAGAGACATCTGCCAATAGTGCTTGTGTGGTTACGAGAAAAAAGTATGAAATACTTCCATAATAATGATGAGTAATTCAAGCAGGACAATTTTTTAGCGAAGTATGTTAATGGAGATTAGTTATTCACTAGTTATTATTAGTTATATGGCTTGTTAGTGAAGGAAAAGAGTTAGTGAAATTAGTAAAGTATATTAGTGAAGGTCGTTAATTACGTTTGGGTTGGTAGTTATGTTAAAGAAGTAGGTTAGTGAATTAAAGACGTTTGTTAGTGTGTTAGTGTTAAAGTATATTAGTGAAGGTAGTTAAACACTAATACACTAACAAACTTCTTTAATCCACTAACCTACGTCTTTATTAGTGAAGGTAGTTAAGTACGTTTGAGGTGGTAGTTAAGTTAAAGAAGTTTGTTAGTGAAGATAGAGAGGTACAGTAGGTTAGTAAAGTTGGAGAAGAATGTTAGTAAAGTATATTAGTGAAGGTAGTTAAGTATGTTTGAGACAGTAATTAAGTTAAAGAAGTAGGTTAGTGAAGTTAGAGCAGTATGTTAGTAAAGTTAGTACAGTATATTAGTGAAGGTAGTTAAGTATGTTTGAGACGGTAGTTACGTTAAAGAAGTAGGTTAGTGAAGTTAGAGCATTTTGTTAGTGAAGTTAGCAAAGTATATTAGTGAAGGTAGTCAAGTACAATTGAGACAGTAATTAAGTTATAGAAGTAGGCTAGTGACATTAGAGATGTTTGTTATAGAGGTTAGGAATGTGTAAGTGAAGCTAACAAGGTTAGTGAATTGTGCTAGTGAAGCATATAACTTACGGTAGTTCTGTATGTTTGAGATGGTAAAGTTAAGGAAGTATATTAGTGAAGCTAGTTATACAGTGATACCTCGAGTGCTCTGACATACGAATTTTTTGAGATACAAGCTGTGATTCGACCAGATTTTTGGCTTGAGATACGAGCAAATTTTTGAGATACGAGCATCCGAGCCGCCGCCACCGAAACAAAGATCCCCAACAACCACGTGTGCTCTGTTTCCCCGCCTCAGCTTCCCGCGTCTCACTCGGTTAAAGCTGCCTTTCCACTGCACACGACAAACGACGGCCGATAAACAGGTAGTCATTCATTTCCTATGGAGAGTCGCAAAGGCGCTGCGTGAGGTGATGACCATCTGCGGATCCGTAATTTTCGGATCCATTAAAAAAATGTATCTTGTGCGACTACACCGCATCCGATATGCCGACCGGACAGGTTTTTATTAAAACGACCAGCAGATATTAGTGAGGAAAGAGTGACAAAAAAAGCAAAAACAAGTGAAGAGAAAAGCGATGAAGAAAATTAAGCAAAATTAATGTAAAGAAAACAGAAATTGTAGCAATTAAGTTCAGTAAAGAGAAGTCAAGCATCGCGTTAGTTCTGCGTCGTCAAGCGTGTATCAGCTGTTAATCAGCTGTCCACGACGCGCACCAATCCGGTTATGACATCCATATTACCCGACCATTTAAATTCCCATTCATAGAGCCGCTTTCTAGCTCTTCGCTGCTGCTGCGATCTAAACTCCCTCCTCCAACCCCGACTCCACCATGCAGGAACCCGTGTTCGTTGTACCAGTTTACATCATAAATCTCCACATACGTTTCTCTCTCTCTCCCTCTCTCTCTAATTATTTAATTATTTATTTATCAATTCATTCATTTATTACTTTCCTTTCCTATATTTTTAACTCTATGCATGATTAATGCTTCTGTTATACTGGGGGTCTATTCTATTTTCTAGTTGCTGCTCTCCTCGCTCTAAATGAAGTTTAGTTAAGTTCCATTTAAGTGTACAGTAGCATTAAGAGTGTACAGTAGCGAGTAAGTGAACGAAAGTGAAAGTGTAATTCCTCCTAACTCCTCCTAACTCCTCCGCCTGTTTACTCCTCCCTCAACCTCCGTGCGCATCTTCCGTAAAGTAAAACCAGTTTATTTTTTTTAACATTCTCTTTTATTACTGTATGTTTTTATACAATATTTGTCATTTATATGTACAGGTACTGAACATTTTTCATAGTGGAATTTTGCGAGCTGGAACGGATTAATGGGATTTCAATTCATTTAAACGGGGAAAATTGCTTTGAGATACGAGCAATCTGAGATACAAGCAAGGTCACGGAACGAATTAAACTCGTATCTCGAGGTATCACTGTAGTAGTTAAATATGTTTGAATAGGTAGTTAAAAAATGTTGGTGAAGTTAGAGAGGTTTGTTACTTAAGTTAGGAGAGTTAATAAGTGAAGTTAATAAGGTTATTGAATTAATAAAGTATATTAGTGAAGCTAGTTAAATATCTTTGGGTTTGTAGTTTAGGAAATATGATATAGAAGTTCATTCATTCATTCATTCATCTTCTACCGCTTATCCGAACTACCTCGGGTCACGGGGAGCCTGTGCCTCGTGATCTCAGGCGTCATCGGGCATCAAGGCAGGATACACCCTGGACGGAGTGCCAACCCATCGCAGGGCACACACACACACACTCTCTCATTCACTCACACAATCACACACTAGGGACAATTTTCCAGAGATGCCAATCAACCTACCATGCATGTCTTTGGACCGGGGGAGGAAACCGGAGTACCCGGAGGAAACCCCGAGGCACGGGGTGAACATGCAAACTCCACACACACAAGGCGGAGGCGGGAATCGAACCCCGACCCTGGAGGTGTGAGGCGAACGTGCTAACCACTAAACCACCGTGCCCCCCTGATATAGAAGTTAGTAAAGTATATTAGTGGAGGTAGTTGTTCCGTATTAGTAGTTAGTAGTTAGTTGAGTATGTAAGTGACGTCAGTGAGTATATTAATGAAGTGATATTAGTGAGTGATTCACTACATGGTCAAAAGTATGTGGACAACTGACCATCATTCTTGCATGAGCTAGTTGATTGTCCTATTCCAAACTCACAGGCTTTTATATTCAGTTGCTTGCCCTTTGTCTCTGTAACAGCCTCCACCTTTCTGGAAAGGCTTTCTACAAGATATGTCAAAGGGAGTGTGTGCCCATTTAGTCAAAAGCACATTTTGACGTCAGGCATAATGTTGGACAAGAACAAGACCTGGCTAACATTGTAAAAAAAAAAGGTTGGTTTCATCCCAAAAGATTTCAGTGAGGTTGCATTTAGAGCTCTGTGAAGGTCACTAGAGATCCTCCATACCAAACTCACCATAGTACTCATGAGCATGTGCACAAGGACACATGCCAGATAGTGAAGTGTGATTCAGAACTCCAGAGTACACATGCTGTATTTTTTAAAATTTGTACAGGATCTAAGGGAAGGCAGTAAAAATGAGATATGGCTCACAGAATGATATAAAGTGGGACTGGGGTTAATGGTATGGTGGAGGTATTAGAGGAAAGTGGGGTGTACGTGGGAGTTATAGAGAGAATGCACTTTTTTATTTTCTCAACAGAGTTCAAAGCGTCAATCAAATAAATGAGACAATTCTCAATTGGATGTTACAGCTACGCAAACCTTTAGAGTTCTCCTGTGTTTAAATCCGAGGTCACGTTCATGTAACATGTTCCCCACATAAAACAGGTCAGACTGTATCAGGCTAGTATTAGATCATGACGTTCCTGGTAGATAATAAGGTGGAGTATAACTGAAGGCGAGGTGTGTGTGATGTTTACAGGATGAGAAGGAGATCACAGAGAGAGAAAGAGACCGAGTGGGAAGCAGGTTTATGATATGGTGAAGCATAAATGATAGTTCAATAGAGAGGTGGAGTGTGTGTGAGGCTTTTAAGATGAAGTATAGATGGAGGTTACAGACAGAGGTGTGTGTGTTGGAGTGTGTATGGGATTTATAGTCTAGTGGAACAAGCAGCACACCCGGTGGTGTCGTGTTGGAATGTGGAGTGCTTCTGTAGAATGAAAAATGTGCCTCATGGATGCTGAACGAGTCACCTGTGTTACACTGGGCCACGTAAAGTGTTTTTCTCACAGCAAAAAAGAAAGAAAATGAAAAAAAGATAAGAGAAATGTTTTTACATGTGTTATTTTTTTTATGTCAGCAGTACTTGCAAAAAAAAAGCACACAAGGGTTGTGTTTGTGTGTGTGGGGTGTGTGTGTGTCATTTGCAGGTCATGTAGATGCTAGAACTGATTAGAAAACACATCAACTATCCCACTCATTATTTCTCTCTCTCTCTCTCTCTCTCTCTCTCTCTCTCTCACACACACACACACACACACACACACTTTCTGCATCAGTGATGAGGAATAAAAACAGTAATCCTTATTTTCTCTCTTGAATTTGTTCCAGGAGGCCTGGGGTAAAGCCTGAGTTAAACGTTGAGTTAAATATTTATGAATTCAGGTTGTCTCTGAAAGTGTGGAGGAAAGGTGAAAGTAGAATGCATTGCTTCTTCCTCACCTCAGTGAGTGCAAAAGTGCAAAAGAGAGAGCGCGAGAGAGAGAGAGCGAGAGAGAGCGAGAGAGAGAGAGCAAAAGAGAGAGCAAGAGAGAGAGCAAGAGAGAGAGCAAGAGAGAGAGCAAGAGAGAGAGAGAAAGAGAGAGAGAGAGAGAAAGAGAGAGAGAGATAGCGAGAAATAGCGAGAGATAGCGAGAGAGAGAGAGAGAGCGAGAGAGAGAGAAAGCGAGAGAGAGAGGAATGTACAGAAATAAGAGTGTGTGTGTGTTTGTGTGTGTGTAATCTGCTAGGTCTTGGAAGAGAGAGAGAGAGAGAAAGAGAGAGAGAGATAGTGAGAAATAACGAGAGATAGCGATAGATAGAGAGAGTGAGAGAGAGAGAGAGAACGAGAGAGAGAGAGAGAGCGAGAGAGAGAGGAATGTACAGAAATAAGAGTGTGTGTGTGTGTTTGTGTGTGTGTGTAATCTGCTTGGTCTTTGATTATATTACATTTACATTTACAGCATGTGACAGACGCCCTTATCCAGAGCGACGTACATAAGTGCTTAAATCTCTATCATTGGATACATTAATGCTGGCTCACTAAGTTACATACTTAAGATACCATGAATTTAAAACATTTGTTCAAAGTTATAATGAAAAAGTTTCAAAGTTTTTTTTTTTAATAAATGCAAAAAATAGGGAAAGAAGTGCTAGTTAAATTTTTTCATGAAGAAGTAGGTCTTCAGCCATCGTTTGAAGATAGACAGGGACTCAGCCGTACGGACTCCCAGTGGAACTTCATTCCACCACCTCGGTGCCAGAACAGAAAAGAGTCTTTTAGTATACTTGCCTCTTACCCTGAGAGATGGTGGGAACAGTCGAGCAGTGCTGATAGGTCTGAGGGTGTGAGGTGCAGTGTGAGGTGTGATGAGGGCTTTGAGGTAAGAAGGAGCTGGTCCATTTTTGGCTTTGTAGGCAAGCATCGGCGTTTTGAATCTGATGCGTGCAGCGAACGGAAGCCAGTGAAGGGACCGCAGCAGCATTAAAATTCAAATTAAAACTAAAATATAAATCATATTCATATTAAAACTCGAGGCACTGATATATATTATTTGGCTTTATTTATTTATTTATTTATTTATTTCAATTATTTAAACTAACTCTTTTTTCCCAGAAGCCAAAAATATGGAATTTGTGTCTATGTTCAGAATTGAATGTCTTGGTCATGTCCCACTCTACAGTGGTGGTTAATATGAAGCTCATATGAAAGTAGACACTACATACTGTAGGTGACCTGTGTCTAACCTACTAGGGACAATATTTTTATAGAAAAGCTCTAAAAACGTTTATGTGGTAGCCTAGTGGTTAAGGTGCTGGACTACTGATTGGAGGGTTGTGAGTTCGGTTCCAGGTCCACCAAGCTGCCACTGCTGGGCCCCTGAGCAAGGCCCTTAACCCTCAATTGCTCAGTTGTATAAAACAAGATAAAAAATATAAGTTGCTCTGGATAAGGGTGTCTGCTAAATGCTGTAAATGGAGGTGTGTAACGTGTGTGTTTTACAGCTGCATACAGAATTAATCTGTAAATATATGATTTATTTATATCAGAAGACGTTTGATGTAGGTCAGAGATTCTGGCCCAGTACACGAACACAGAGTACATTAGGTGTGTTGTTTAGTGTTCAGCATTGAATGTCTTTGTCATGTCACACTCCATAATGGTGGTTCATGACTCATATGAAAGGAAACACTCAGAGCTTTAAGAATTTGTAGTTTTTCATGAGTACTTCTGTTATCTAAAGTAAATATCAATAAATATAAATAAGATATATTATATAAATAATAAAGGGGGCACGGTGGCTTAGTGGTTAGCACGTTCGCCTCACACCTCCAGGGTCGGGGTTCGATTCCCGCCTCCGCCTTGTGTGTGTGGAGTTTGCATGTTCTCCCCGTGCCTCGGGGGTTTCCTCCGGGTACTCCGGTTTCCTCCCCCGGTCCAAAGACATGCATGGTAGGTTGATTGGCATCTCTGGAAAATTGTCCCTAGTGTGTGATTGCATGAGTGAATGAGAGTGTGTGTGTGTGCCCTGCGATGGGTTGGCACTCCGTCCAGGGTGTATCCTGCCTTGATGCCTGTTGACGCCTGAGATAGGCACAGGCTCCCCGTGACCCGAGGTAGTTCAGATAAGCGGTAGAAGATGAATGAATGAATGAATATAAATATAAATATCAATCAGGTGATATTAAACCCATGTCTGCTGTTAAACATAAACACGTTGTTTTGAAGTTGTGACTTTTATTTTACATTTCGGAGGAGAAGGAGTCTCCGGTATCAGCACTTGGTAACAGTTAGTAGGGTTTCCCATCTTGGGAAAGTCTTAAGTCAGAGGTCATTGTGTGTTTATGTACAGGCTTCTTCAAAAGAAAATAGAAAATAAGTGACTGATTCTAAATTAAAGTATGTGGTGTTCTGTAGAAATAATAAAACGACCAGGACGTGAAATAAAAGTCAGCAAGTCAGTCTGAGCACAGAGCAGGAGTCACGTGACGTTAGGCGAGTGGTGCGAGCAGCCTCTCATGTGAGACGTGATGACTGACAGGACGATGACAGATGAGAACTTTTTGTTCGTCATTCTCACACATGAATGTCATTAAGACGAGTAATCACACATCCCTCACAGCTCGGCTCCTGCACCACTGTATGTGTATCGCTCTGACAACATATACACACAATTACACTGCTGTCGTTTCTCTCATTAGAAGGCAGCCTAAATGTTTGCCAGTTACTGAGATGGCTGTTGTAGTTTAAATAGTCATACTGAAATAATTCATTTGGACAAAAATACCATGAAACCAGGATATTTTCGAAATATTGCTGTGGTAATGTCAAGAAATCGGGAGTCGTCACGGGTAAAAACCCAGACCCAAATGCGAGGATAGCTAAAAACATGATTTATTAAATGCAACATTACACAAAAAAGGAAAACACTGGGATAATAAATAAATAAATAAATAAATAAATAAAATAAAATAAAAACCGAACTGAACAAACTGAATAATCCTGCTTTATATGAAATGCTGAAAGTTGATTATTTTCCTCTCACAGAACTAGAATTTTCTTCTTTATCCTTTATTTCTTTTTGTTTTATTCACTCTCCATTTTGCTAACGTATCACCTCAGTCTCATTAATATAAAGGTGTAGACTGAATGGAAACAAACAAAAGTTAATCAGTAACTGAAACCATTTCCATCTCTCTCTCTCTCTCTCTCTCTCTCTCTCTCTCTCTCTCTCTCTCTCTCTTTCTTTCTATCTCTACCAATGCGGAAAACAAGCCATATTTTGACATTTTCCTGACGCTATTTTTTTTTTTTAAGTACTGAGATTTGTAGCAGCAATCTTCCGATCTGTAGCCCTGAGTCTATAACAACTGAGTTACCACTGAGGTGCTCATTTGTATGCACAAGCTCAGTAGATCCCCCATCATGGTCGGCCACAGCAACCCAAACGATCACTAAAGCAGCTGTAATTAGTGATCCTCATAGTAAATATGGCCCTTAGGCTCTGAAGAAAATTCTCATATGTTCACACACTGTGTGCACATGTTACTCCTTCCTTTTCACACTCTTAGAGCTGCCACACAGAGAAATAAGCCGCCGTTCTACTAAAGCTGTAATATAATCGGAGCCATTTATACTTTAGGCCAAGTAGTTTATACGCACTATCAGAGCAACTTACATTTTATCTCATTCAATTCCCTAAGGGCCTTGCTCAGGGTCCCAGCAGTGGCAGCTTGGTGGACATAGGAATCGAACTCACAACCTTCCTATTGGTAGGCCAACACCTTAACCACTAGGCTACCACATCCCTCAAGATGAGATTAAGCACGCAAGACTGGATAATAATGGAATTTTTTGAGTATTTTGGTATTTTGGATGTACATCAAACACACCAACAATAATTAAGACGAAAGCCTCTGAGAGAAAAAGACAGAAATATGAAAGAGGAGTGAAAGATTGGGGTGGTGGTGGTGGTGGGGGGAGCATATGTGTGTGTGTGTGTGTGTGTGTTAGGGGTATAATGTAATCTGCATCTGTATCTCTTTAATGCATCTAGCATTAATATCTGTACTTGAATTTAAATCTAAATTGAGTGTGGTCTGCAACCCTGACCAAGCAGTTACTAAGGCTGAATGAATGAATGAATGAATGAATGAATGAATGAATGAATGAATGTTGTACATTCATGATAAAGAACATGGTGTTAATTTTGTCCTGTACTTGTACACACACGGAAGTAAAAACGCTTTTGTGACGCTTTTTATTATCGTGTGCTTACTTTGCAAATCTCCCTTATAGAAAAATAATAAATAACAGAAAAAGAAAGGTAAAAAAAAAAAAAAAAAAAAGAAAGGCTGTGTTGTGGAGAGCTATTGAAAAAAAGAAAAAAAAAAAATCTATTAGTATTTGCATGTGTTTACCTGAGAGGAAATTCGGCATAGCGAAGGTACATCATTCATAAGCTGCTTTTTGGTCCACCGAAGCACTTTGCATTCCAGCATGATTACTCTGTTTGTTTCAATCATGATAACATCATCTGTCTTTATGACTGTGTGTGTGTGTGTGTGTGTGTGTGTGTGTGTGTGTGTGTGTGTTGTGGGGTGTTGAAAACATTGTCTCAATGATGCGAGTCCAGCCTGCGTCTTTTTCCCTTCGCCGGCTGTGTGCGTCACACCTGCATGCATAATTCATCTGTTTTAAAATATATGATTTATTTATAACAGAAGACTTGAAGACCTTATTTAGGTCAGAGCCTGGGCCTGTGCCCATAAAAACTCCACACAGCAGCAGCAGGAATATAGATTTTGTATCACACCCAATTTATATTAGTTTTATTATAAAGGTAATGAAATGGGCCCTTTCCTCTTCATCAGTTTTTTTTCCTGTGCTTTTCTTTCTTTCTTCTCCTTTTGTCTTTTTCTTGTCTATTATCCTTTTACCTATTATATCTATATTCTATACAATATTGTCTTCCTCTTATCTCATTCCCTTTTTCTTCCTCCCTTCTCTCCCTTCTTCTTTTCTCTTTCGTTCCTCACCTTTCTCGTCACAGTTTTTTCTTTAACCTTTTTTCTTTCTGACCTCTCACTTTTTCTCCTCTCACTTTTTCTCCTCTCACATTTTCTCCTCAACTTTCTCCTCTCATCTTCTTTACATCTTCTCATTTCTCCTCTCTTCTCTACCTCCTCATTTTCTGTTTGTCATTTCTTCTCTTCTCTTCTCTTCTCTTCTCTTCTCTTCTCTTCTCTTCTCTTCTCTTCTCTTCTCTTCTCTTTTCTCTTTTCTCTTCTCTTCTCTTCTTGTCACTTTTGAAACTGTCTCAACTTACATCCATGACTAAAGTTGTGTCCTAGTACCACATTAAAGATGCTTGTCTAGTGACATAATGAAAATGGGTCCTGTGTGTGTGTGTGTGTGTGTGTGTGTGTGTGTGTGTGTGTGTGTGTGTGTGTGTGTAAGAGAGACTCGGTAAACCTGTCCTTGAATGAACCATTTGGATTTGGATTAATTAATGTATTTGTCTAACCACACACACACGAACACACACACACACACACACACACACACGGACATGGACACGCAAGGACACACACGGACACGCATACAGAAACAAAATCACATTCAATCGCTCACATCTCTTCAGGCACACACACACACACACACGGACACACACACTCACACACACACAGCATGTCTGCACCTACTGTTTTGTCTTCATACAAGCTCCAGGCATCCCTTCATCTCCACAGTGATTCTCTGAATGGACTCGCAGAGAGGATTTATAAAGGACCTGCAGTGTTGCAGTTTAAACACACTGTTGTACTGCACTGACCCCTGCAGGCAAAAGGCGGATACTGCATCTTGGACATAATATAACACTAAAAATAACTACTCAACATTCTGTAACTGGGTTTGTATTAGAAGGTATACTGAACACCAGACTAGCATCAAGCCTACGGTGTACCTAATATATGTGGTGATAGAAGTGTGTGTGTGTGTGTGTGTGTGTGTGTGTGTGTGTGTCCTGCAATTATCTCTGGTTATTATCCTGCAGTAGTATTAAAATTCAGGAAATACACTAAACCATCATACTAACTCAAGATTTTGTCCCTCTGTGTCTCAGGGCCAGGCGGACTTGTTGAAGCACGCCAAATCTGAGGCGATGGACACTCTGAGGCAGATCAACTACGCCGCTCACTCTTGTGGCCTGGCCAAGAACGGAGCCTCCACTTCACCGGCCTCGCCTTTGCTGCCTCCTTATCCTCGGTCCCTCGGAGCCTTACACACCATCCCTGAGACAGACTACCCCACCACAGACACAAATACCCTACACTGATATATCAATATACAGTGAGAAAGAGGAAGATAAAGAAAGAGGGAATGAGACATGATAGGTGACCTTGAAAAAAGGGTGGGAATAAAACAATGCCTTCAAGGACACAGAGATAGAGGGAATAAAAGGCTGTAGAAGCATTTGAAGAAAGCAGGTCTGTACAGATTGCTCCACAGTTCTGTCTCCAGTGGAAAGTCAAGGACTCCACTAGCTCTGAGGCGTCTGTAAACTGTAAGGAGACGATGGAAACGGCTGCTTTACTTTACTGCATGAATCGGGGTTAAACCTCTAACCTGGGACCCTTACACCAAAATCTAATGCTAGTTCTCACCTATGGAAGATGTTTGCTAGCTGTAAAGACCAGGAAAGTCTCATAAACATTATAATAGTAATAACGCATTAAGGGCAGGCTGTAATGAAGGCACACAGATGTACCGTTTCTCACACACACACACACACATGCACACACGCACACACACACACGCGCACACACACATCCATTCATATTTAATTTTATTTTAATTTATATTTCTGGCCTTTGGACTTATCCAGGGCTTTTATCCAGTGTGTTATCTGTCTCTTCTAATACTCACCATAGTGTTCAAACTGGAACGTCTCCTCCTGAGACAGACTGAACTCAAAGAAAAAAAATACAGCACAGAGACTCGGACAAGCAAATAAACGAAATTGTGACCGAATTGAATCATTTTAGAACTAATTAAAGGACTATTTACAATTTAACTCTGAACAATCCACACTGTTTGTGAACAAAGTGACTGTTGTAATAACTACTGTAACTATTGTGGGTAGGTATATTAATAATGCGGTTATTTAATAATTACAACAGTATGTCCTGCTGAAGCCGTAGTCAAGATGTCACTGGAATGGAAAAAGGTTAAAGGTGGAACAGGGTGAACCGAATGGGGGGATTTTTAGAGAAAGATTAACAGGTGTTGTGGAATCTGCAGAATAACACCTCTTTTTATTGCTTTCATTTATTAAGCCCATAATATATCATAAAATTGGAACTTTACTAGATCTCATTGGTTGTTTCCTTTTATTCTTTTATTTCAGATCAGCTTAAAATGTACGTGTATATATACATTTACTTTCTGAACTAGGGTTTATCTGTGTTTGAGCACAGTTAAATCGTGACATCATGACCCAATCATGAGGTAAAATATTTGTTATGTACAGTCTGAAACTGATTCTTTTCCAATAACAGCACACCCTGAAGTGTTTTTGTTTTTCACAGCAATATGCCAACATTTTTTTAACACTCATTAAACAGTGACGTTACGCTTTTATCTGTTTACAGTTTAATGATGTGATATGTCCGCTTATTCCTGTTGTCGCTTATGTTATATTAGCTATAAACAGCTATAAACAGGTGTTCCAACACCAGCCTCTCTTTTTTTCTATCTTGACATTACTAATACAAAAACACGTCTAGTCCTCCATCCTGGAGACACTCTTGTGTCAGCTTTACCTTTCTTATGAAGAACTGCTAGTGGAGACTCCTTCTATTAAAAGCTAAATAAACGTCTCCTCACCGATAACCTTTAATTCACACCAGTGAATAAGCTGTTGCTATAGAAACGGGAACGTATTAGAACGAGTGCGTTGCTACTTTTAGAAACCTGCGATTTGTCATGCAGCCAGAAGTCCACTCAGAGCTGCTGTTGACCAATCAGATTAGAGAATTTAACAGGTTTTTTTTTTTTTTCAGGTTGTTCATGATGCAGACTTTCGTTTATGTGATAAAAGGTTTACATTTATAGCAAAAATACTGCAGGAGAGAGTTAAAAGTCTGAGTGCATATCTTGTCTGGCTCTGTTGCCACCTTTTTAATTTTTATTTTTGCTTTAACATAACACAATAAAAAAAAGGACCACAGATCACAAGTACGTTGCAACATACACCGTAAGCACATACATTCTCAAAAGAGAAATAAATAAATACAATAAAATAAAAAGGCAAAACAGACACAGACAAACAATTTATGTTCAAGTTGACGTGCCAATGTTTTGAAGAATGATGTGAAATCCTGGGACCTACTGAATATACTTTAAAAAAGGGGGTCCATATCTGGTAATACATATCAGTTTTCCCTTTTGACTAGTAAGTAATATATTTCAGTTGAAGAAAAACACATGAACCTTTATGCCACTCTGAAATGGTCAGGGGGGCACGGTGGCTTAGTGGTTAGCACGTTCGCCTCACACCTCCAGGGTTGAGGGTTCGATTCCCGCCTCTGCGTGTGTGTGTGTGGAGTTTGCATGTTCTCACCGTGCCTCGGGGGTTTCCTCCATTTACTCCGGTTTCCTCCCCCGGTCCAAAGACATGCATGGTAGGTTGATTGGCATCTCTGGAAAATTGTCCATAGTGTGTGAATGAGTGTGTGTGTGTGCCCTGCAATGGGTTGGCACTCCGTCCAGGGTGTATCCTGCCTTGATGCCCAATGACGCCTGAGATAGGCACAGGCTCCCCGTGACCCGAGGTAGTTCGGATAAGCGGTAGAAAATGAGTGAGTGAAACGGTCAGTGGTTTAACAGAGATCCATTAAAGAAGAATTCTCTTCTTTTATATTCTGCAGCATAAGTAAGAAGGTTAAACAACCTCCTATTGGGGTCACTCTCTATTTGAAATCGATGTATAAGTTTGTACTGTAACTCTTTACCTCTATTACAGAGTAATATATTTTTACTCTCACATTTTGAAACTTCTCTTAAGCGCTCACCAATTTTTGGGGATTTTTTGAGACTAGAATTTCTACAATGTTCTTGTGTAGGAAAAAAAAATGTAATCATTATGAGAACTTGGTGTCCAAACGTTATGGATGTAATATAAAGAATCAAGTTAAAGCACCTAAAGCATAATATGTTAGACTATGTAGAGGCTTTAAAAAAGTTCATTAAAATATTTTACAGATTGGAAATAACTTAACATCTCCATAGACAGTGAAATATTATAAAATAATATGAAGGTATATACGTAATAGGATACGTTCGTGTCATTTATACACACTATAATTAATCTAACGTGTGTGTACTGTTGTCGGTGAATGAGCAAGATTAGAAATGAGGTGGTAAGTCTCAATACAGCGATACATCATAGTCATTAACATTAATCACTCTCCAACCCTGACAAAAGCTCCCTCCCTGCATTCTCATTAGCCTTTACCTTCCATGGGCATGTGATGACTCCTCTCTTCTTTCATTTCTGTCCTGTTAGGGCTAATCACTGACTTAATGGCATGTGCTAACAAACCACAAACAATAGTCTCAGAAGTCTTCGTGAAGCTCTATGGATACCTGAAGCTGTGCATGCCGATTAGCCCCTTAATGATGAACCCCATGAACATTCTGACAGAGTATCACAATCCAGCTCTTAAATAAGCAACATGAGAATAAAGGCGCCGGGGCAGAGTATCGGCATCAGGCTACGTCAGCGATACAGAGATGCATAGTATATAAGCGACCCTCATTTTCTCATCATCATGAAGATGATTAAGAGCCTTACTCTAGGAGCAATGAGACATCTAAGTGCCTCTTCGACTAAGGTAAGTCTTTCTAACACTGACACTTTTAGTCATAGGATATAGTTAAAATCTTCAGTCAGATGGTTTTGTAATGTTCTACAGAAGTTCATTTGTTTACAGTTTTTCTGAAAGGAACCAGACATGACGTCTATAAAAACATAATATTGTTTGTTATACAAACCACACTCTGAAGTAAAGAAGTCCATCTGAGGCAATCCCAATAAAGTCTGGGTTTTATACAAGTGAAGCACAATCTTCTGTGTTTTAATATGTAATAGTATAAAATTCTATTTCACTTCAGCCCTATTTTTTGATTCACTTCAATTCAGTTTATTTCTATAGCACTTTTAATGATAGACATAGTCTCAAAGCAGCTTTACAGAGGCATAGAAACAGAATTTATTAATATTAATACGAATATTTCTCTTCTTCTTCTTCTTCTTCTTCTTCTTCTTCTTCTTCTTCTTATTATTATTATTATTATTATTATTCTCTCATCATCACAGCCATAGTTTGATTCCCAGTTAGGAACCCAGTTCCCAGTCACCCAACCAAGCCAATAAGTGATAAACTCTCAAGTAAATTAGTTTCTCTAAACTCTCTTAGTAAATTAAAACACGGGGCACGGTGGCTTAGTGGTTAGCACGTTCGCCTCACACCTCCAGGGTCAGGGTTCGATTCCCGCCTCCGCCTTGTGTGTGTGGAGTTTGCATGTTCTCCCCGTGCCTCGGGGGTTTCCTCCGGGTACTCCGGTTTCCTCCCCCGGTCCAAAGACATGCATGGTAGGTTGATTGGCATCTCTGGAAAAATTGTCCGTAGCGTGTGATTGCGTGAGTGAATGAGAGTGTGTATGTGCCCTGTGATGGGTTGGCACTCCGTCCAGGGTGTATCCTGCCTTGATGCCCAATGACGCCTGAGATAGGCACAGGCTCCCCGTGACCCGAGGTAGTTCGGATAAGCGGTAGAAGATGAATGAATGAATGAAATTAAAACACTATAAATTTATTTCAACAAAAACACCAATATTGTTATGAAAAACATCTTTATAGTTATATATAACCATATAGTTTCTAGCATTTCAGTTTGAATAAAAAAAGAAATTATTTGTAAGCACGTCATTTTGAAACATCTACATTTCACCTCACATTTTTTTAATTAAAGCGTTTTTTTTTTTGAACCGTTTAATATAAAAGTTTCTTTGCTTTGTTCAGATTTCTACTGGACAATTTAAAGAACCTCTGGGTTTTAGATTATTACATGAAACCTCTTTTTTAAGAGTTTACAGTAAAGAATCCTAATAGCAGGTTATCATGGAATCATAATCACAAAAAAATTATAGATAAAGCACCTCGTATCTGAACAATTGACCTTTCGATTTTTAATCAAATTTAACCTGAATTTACTTATATCATTCAAATCAATCTTATTTTATTTATTAAGCACTTTTAACAATAGATATTTTATACTAACCCTAAAATATCAATGTGACGTCATTAAGAAAACACTCAAAGAGTCGATATTGCAATGATTATGGAATAAATTATAATTTTATATCATTTATTTATTTTATTATTCTATAGATGTATATTATTATAGTACCGTTTTTTCCCCAGTTACTTTTGTTGATACTTTTGTCTTATATTAAACTTTTATTTCTTCTCTTATCTTAACCTACTCGTACATTTGTTGTATCTGAGCAGCCCAAATGATAGCCTACAAGAATATACTTACCAAGTGGGTGTTCTAGAAAGTAGGGTATTTTTTCATGCACTAGATTTGGAGCTATTGTTGTAATGAAATGGTTTCATTCTTTCAGTTAGTCTGCATGGGCTGTAGTACGTTAGAACGGTGCAGCTTTGTACACATTTATTTTGTTGCCCTTTTTAACTGTCCTAAAAAATACATGACGATGCAACACAATTTTGATCGATTGTTAAGTCATGAAAAAGTAATCAAACTAACGCTATAATAAAATGAATGACATAAATGACATAAAATAAAATACAAATGTTGGTCCTGGTGTGTTGTGAGTTGCTTGGTTGTGAAATTGATTGTGTTGATAGTGCAGTGATAAACAACTAAAAAAATTAAAGCACCTATTTAAGTCAATAGCTCTTACTCAAGATATTTCTTTGAAAATATTGACTGTTGGACAGAAAACCTGAATATTGATTCATAGCTTCTGATTTATTTGTGGGCCTCTAGGTATGTTTCTGTAATAAAACCACCACAATGTTAATATCACGTTCGGTTACAAATTGAAAAGATATACGATTTTAAGTAACATGTTTTGCCATTTATTATAAAAGTTTCATATTTAGCCCAAAGGAATTCTGAAAAAAAAAAGATGTTAATAAAGATTAATTGTAATATAAGCAGGTTAAAGTAAACATATACAAACATTAGTACACTGAAAAGTACACTATACAGTCAAAAGGGAAGGCTTTACATTTACGGCATTTAGCAGACTCCCTTATCCAGAGTGACTTACAATTTATTTCAATTTACACAACTGAGCAATTGAGGGTTAAGGGCCTTGCTCAGGGGCCCAGCAGTGGCAGCTTGGTTAGTGGTCCGACACCTTAACCACTAGGCTAACACATCAGCATAGCTTTCACTATATGATGGAGCATAGCTCTGGGGATTTGTGTTCATTCAGCTGCAAGTGCATTAGTGCATTAGACATTGATGCTTGGATGTTGAGGAGGTCTGGGGTTCAGTCCGTGTTCCAGTTCATCCCAAAGGGGTTTAATGGGGTTGAGTCAGGGCTCAGTAAAGGACACTCGAGTTTTTCTTGATTCATGTCAAGTCTGTTAGTTCCCATGAAAGAAATTGTACAACACACAAAGACAACAAAGACATTCTAGACAAATGTGTGCTTCTAACTTTGTGGTAACAGTTTGAGAAAGGTAACATTGTCTGCTGTATAGTCTGGTCTTTATCAGCAATCAGGTCTGAGCTGAACTCAGAGTTTATGATGACCCGTTAGTTCCTCAGGAGCTCTTGGCTGCACTATTTTAAACCATTGTAGAAAGGACACTATTTACATTTACACTATTTACTATAGAGTGTCACCCAAATGAGGATAAGGTTCCCTTCTGAGCCTGGTTCCTCTCACGTTTCTTCCTCATGTCCTGTCAGGGAGTTTTTCCTTACCGCCAGCTTGCTCATTAGGGATATATATATATATATTTATATATATATATATATATATATATATATATATATATATATATATATATATATATATATAGTATTTTAAATATTAAATTAATATATTTTTTAATTAATTTTAAACTCTCGTATATTATTCATTCATTTATTTTTATCCTTACTTTTTCTTCTTTTTGTTTTATTATTATTATTATTAATATTATTATTATTATATTTTTATTTAATTTTTCCCCCTTTTTTTCTGTAAAGCTGCTTTGAGACAACAGCAATTGTTAAATAAATAAATTGAGTCGAATCTAAACCAACATTGTGATTGTCAGGTGTCCACAACATTAAAAGCTTCAGGTTTTAAACTAAAAATGTTTTTATTTTTTTTTAACATTTTTTTTACTTTTCTCTCCCTCACCCGAGCAGAAGGTGCAGCTCGTGCTCTTCCTCGCGCTGATGATCCAGTTGTCCTGTGACACAGAAGCGATGACGAGCTGCTGCACGCTGAAGCCGCACCGGTGCACGCTGTACGAGCTGCTGTGTCGCGCGAGACACCGGGGGGACGACCCCACGGACCCGGACGGGAAACTCAGCCGTCTGAGCAGCGACGCCGCCGCCGGGATCCTCACACTCGGCAAACGGAAAGCGACCGAAACCCGGTACCAGGACCGACTGCAGCATTTCCTGCACAGCTCGCGCAATCAAGCAGCAGGCATCCTTACTATGGGCAAGAGACTGGAGCTCCAAACTGCACCGATACACCAGATTCAGCCTGTAATCACAAACTCATACAGACAATAATTAGTACAAATTTTATTATTAACCTAATTCATTAAGACCAGTGACAGCTGTTGTGATGTTGTGAATATTTCTGTATACGAATTTAATGTATTTTAACGCACCTCCTTTATTATTTATTATAGTCAAATGTATTAATTTGAATATAAATAAAATAATCGACTGTGTATGTTGTTAAGGATTCGTCGTTATTTCTGTGTAACGCAACAAGAGGCCACAAGGTGGCAGAGTTGTATCATATTGTATAGGAATAAAGTAACGAATCAAGCATTAATCATTGCTCCACTTCATGCACCACATTTATAACTTTTAATCATTTGTGATTACATTACAGCACAGAAACACGATATGTCCAAAAGTTTGTGACCCCCCTCTAGAGGAAACACCTTTACAGAATGGTGATGGGGCTCCATATTATGGACCTGCAGGTTCACAAGCACATCGTGCTCAGGTGTTCACATACTTATAGGAACAGTTATGAACATCACCATTCACTCACTTTCCTCTCTCGACGTTAATGAAACAAAATATGTAGAATGTCTCATTTACATTTCTGGCATTTAACAGACACACTTATCCAGAGTAACTTACATTTTTATTTCAATTTATACAACTGAGGATTAAGGGCCTTGCTCAGGGGCCCAGCTTAGTGAACTTGGGATTCAAACTCATGACCTTCCGATCAGTAATCCAACACCTTAACCACTAGGATAACGCATCCAATTACTACGTTAAGCTTCACCAAATCAATGATTACACATATTCACATTTTTTTTATTATTATCTGCTCATTACATCTGATTATTAATCTTAAGCTTGGATGATGTGGAAGCGTCCACCATAGAGGATGCTGTGAATGAGCGGTTACTATAGAAACAATATGGTATGAGAAGGAGCGCATTAATATTAACCAATGATTTGAATTATGGCCGGCACTAGTGTCAGAGCTGCTGTTAAATCAGTGTGAAGGATTCAAAAGTGCTGTGTTGATCTCACCTGAGCTCTATGGTCTAAGTAAAAAAAGATAAGAAGATAAATTTGACCACATGTATTGGCAGTTTAATGAGTTTGTCCTAAAACATATCCCATTTTTAGCCAGAATGCAAAACTGTCTCTCTTTTTCTTTTATCTTCTAAGTCAGTGTGCTAAGTCAAGTGAATTAGTGCACTCACACTCACTCACTCACTCATCTTCTACCGCTTATCCGAACTACCTCGGGTACCTCAGGCGTCATTGGGCATCAAGGCAGGATACACCCTGGACGGAGTGCCAACCCCCACACACACACACACTCTCATTCACTCACGCAATCACACACTACGGACAATTTTTCCAGAGATGCCAATCAACCTACCATGCATGTCTTTGGACCAGGGGAGGAAACCGGAGTACCCGGAGGAAACCCCCAAGGCACGGGGAGAACATGCAAACTCCACACACACAAGGAGGAGGCGGGAATCGAACCCCCAACCCTGGAGATTTGAGGCAAACATGCTAACCACTAAGCCACCGTGTCCCCCTTGCACTCTTACTGGTGAAGTAAAATTAAGACATAGGGGTTATTATTTTATTATTCCTGCTTGCTGGTAAAATCACATAGGATGATATTAAGTAACAGCCTGAAGCAGACAAACCACCTGATTATGTTTGTTTATTATTAATGCAGACACTCCAAAAATAGTAAAAATCAAACTTTAGTAACAGCTTAAGCTATTATAATTGCTGCCGATTCTCTGTTGTCTGTCTATTCTTTGTCCAGTTGTCAACTTGCATTGTCTCATTTCATTATACCCTTTTGTGAGATGCACCTATTAAGTAATAAGGTGGAGGCGGGAATCGAACCCCCAACCCTGGAGGTGTGAGGCGAACGTGCTAACCACTAAGCCACCGTGCCCCCTTGAATTAGTGCAGTGATTTAAAAAGAAATAAGATCATTCGCAGTAAGTGAATTTGATATTAGAAGATCGATGAGGGAATAAAGGAAGGGAGCGTAGAAATAAACAGAGCCTGTCGACTGGGTGGCGGAGAAACAGAGACGGAGACTAAGAGAATGTGATAGCTTGAGTATGTGAGAGAACAAGTGAGGGGGAGGCGAGAGGAGAGAGAGAGAGAGAGAGAGAGAGAGAGAGAGAGAGAAATAGAGACTGCTAGAAAAAGGTACCAGTGTGTAACGAGATGCTGAACATTGGAGAGATGCTGACTGGACACCTGCTGCCGGAGAACTAAAAGATGCTTTAAAACCAAGCTGACTAAAGAAAATGAAGAGAAATCTTTTTCAACTTGTAGGCAGAAGAGTGAATATAAAGATAAAGGAGCTTTAAGAGGAGCTTTGCACAGCGAGCGGTAAAGTGTTGTATGAGGTACTGTATGAGGGAAAAGTGTAAAAGACATCAATCTTGAAAAAAAGGGAAATAGGTTGAAGAGAAGTAATTAAAAAAAAATTATTTATATATTTTCTGCAATTCTCTAAAATGTGTGTACTTTTCATGATTATGGCATGGAGCAGTGATCATTTCCAATTGATAATAATTAGGACAGATACATGGATGACTGAAATGGTAAAAAAAGATCAGTGAGCATCATCGAAGAACAAACTGAATCAACCGGTGACTCGGATGAAGTGCGCTGATCCATCTATCCGGACACCTCGAAGGAAGGATCATCCTTTTAAAAGCCTCTGTCTCTTACATTATCCATCTCTCAATTTGCATTCTCCGTAACTCTTCTGTCTTCTTCACTAAATCGTTTTTGGGATGGAGTGATTTCCAGACGGTGGACAACAGTCATGCCTATAATGAAGGGGCTCCTGGCCCCCCAGAATACTTTCCTGGACACCATCGCCAAGCACTTTGACGGCACTCGTGAGTACCAATCTAATCTCTTTGCATATATTCAGACTGACCTATGACCTTTAGCATCTTGTTAGGAAAGCGAATTAAAAATGGCTTTAAACCTATTGACCGGGTGAAGCTTGAGGGACGTAACAAAGAGAGGAGAAGCTTGTTGTTGTTGTTGTTGTTGTTGTTGATTTTAAGAGCCTTACAAACAGCTAGCGGTTTGTTCTAACAAAAGGTTCTACACAAAGTGCCTTCGTTTCAGATCCTATTTAGGAAACAAGGAACACTTTAATATCCAAAGAACCCAAAATGATTACACACATCAGCAATAAACTAACACAAAAATGTATGTTTTTCTTCAAATAAAAAAAAAATACCCAATTCAGAATCAGAAAATATATATTTTCTTTTATAAAGAAATATGTTTTTTTTATTTTTTTCTGCATGGAATCTGTTCTCAGACCAAATGAATTAAATATTAATAAATGATACTTTTATATAGAGAGAGTTTGATTTCTGGGATTTTTGTGTTAGCAGAAATTTGTTTTGGTTATTGTTTGTTATATGTTTAAAAAGGCTACATGCATTTTACTGTACAAACAGTAGACATTCATATTTACTGTACAATGATAAAGACCTTTAAAAAAATTAATGTAATTAGTGTAATTTTCCTTCATGATTTATTCAACAAGGATCTTTTGCATTCAGCCAATATGAAATCTTTTTTCTTTTTTTTTTTTCTTTTTTTATTCTCTATCTGTCCGGGCAAAATGTAAAACAACGACTCCAATCCCAAAATGTGGTCGCTTTAAAGCTCTCAAGCTCATGAATATTTTATTTCAATTAGCTCTATTTTGTCCCTTTCTACTCTCTGGGCACCAATAAAACTGAGACATTAGACACTGAGACAACTGAGACTCTTGTTTTTCAGTATTGTAGAATTAACAAGACAAAAAATAAAAAAAACATTAAGTCTAGAACTAAGTGAATAATAAAGGGAAAGGGTTGCCAGGAAGAACTAAAAAAAAATTAAAAACAATATTCTTAAAAGAACATTTTTCTGGTCTAAAGAACCATTTTCACTGCAATGTGCAATGGAGATGTTCTAAGAAAATGTTAAAGGTTCCTCATAGAACCGTACAGTCTGACAAAGGAGCATTTAAGAACATGATAAGACACCCAGAAAAAGAAAAAACTAGTCTTTACAGACATACAGGAAACATCATGCCTCATGCCAAATCATGCCTCCTGCTGTGCTACACATCAGCTGGGGATCCATCTGGCCGAGGGTAGAACGTCTCTGTTAGTCGGATTAATTAGCGGGCGTAGACGATAAATCATTTTTTCAGAATCAGGAAAACACTGGTGAAAAAAATTGGTGCAAAGCTGCTATGTCATTTTCCCTGCTAGAACATAGTGTTCTCTTTCTTTAAACAAAGAAAATAAACAATAATAAAGATGCTAGCATGACTTGATATGAGCTTTGCAGCCTGATCATGTTTTAGCCCAGTGGTTACTATGACTATGAGACAGAAGGTTGTGAGTTTAAATCCCATGTTGTTCACCAAGCTGCCACTGCTGGGCCCCTGATGAAGGCCCTTAACCCTCAATTGCTCAGTTGTATGAGATAAAAATATTAGTTGCTCTGGATAAGGACCTTCGCTGAATGCTATAAATATAACACCACAGTTTAAAGCTGAACTGTTGTTTCTTCAGAGTTTCCTAGAGTCAGAATCTGTGTTTTGGCTCAAGTGGTTAAGTCGCTTTGTTGTTGATTGGAGGGTCTCGGTTCAAGTTCAGCACTGACAAGCTGCCACTGTTGGGCCCTTGAGCAGGGCTCTTAACCCTCTCTGCGCCAGTGATGCTGTTTCATAGCTGACCCTGTGCTCTGACCTCAACCTCTGAAGTTACGATATGTGAAGAAAGAATTTTGCTGTCCTTTAATGTATATGTGACAAAGTAAGGGCTTTTATTTAGTATATCTAGGTAACAAATTGCCCCTAAAAAGATTTGAAGATATTTTATTCATTTTAATTTTATAGTTTGTCACTTTTGGGAAAACAAATCTTGAAGCTGTACACGTCTTGTGTTTATTTTGTGATTAAATGCTCTCTTAGAGTGTATGTCCTGCCAATGAGAGGGGTATTAATGCACAATAGCAGCTTGATCATTGGTTCACTGTAAAACACTTCACTGTTCTCTATGTTTGAATACTATACTTGAATGTAGTAATACACAGTATTATTCAATATCTGCTTCGAAATGCATGAAAATACGGAATCAAATCACACCTGTCAATCTCATGACCATGACAAGGTACTGGGTGGCACACTGGCGCTTTTATATATCCAGTAGGATAATTAATTATTTTATGATTTGTCTCTGTGATGTAGCTATCGAAACCTTATCAAACCTTAAACCGTCATCTTCTGCTTGTGACTCTCATTTATACTGTAGCTGTGTCATTGTTTTAACAGATTAACTAAGATATATTTCACATTGTTGAATAAGACGGGAGAAAAGAACACACATTTAAAATCTACGATAAAAGTATGTCAACGTTAACAGATGAGCCTGACATGTCGTGGTTCACCAAACTTTTGCCACAGTGTTGGAGGCAAATGATTGTCCACTGAATATCTCTGTGTGCTGTAGTGTTCTGTTTCCCTTCACTGGAACTAAGAGGCTCAATCACTGTCCCAGCATGACAATGTACCTGTGCACAAAGCACAGAGCTCCATGAAGACATGATTGATTTGTGATTGTTGGAGTAGAAGAGCTTGAGTGTCCTGTACAGATCCCTGACTCAACCCCACTGAACACTTTTGAGATAAACCAGAGCACCGACCGAACCCCAGACCTTCTCACCTAACATCAGTACCTTGTAACAGTAATGCTCTTGTAGCCGAATGAAACAAATTCCCACAGACATGCTTAAAGCCCGGTGGTGAAGGTGTTGGACTACGAACCCATATCCACCATGCTGCCACTGCTGGGCCCCTGAGCAAGGCCCTTTAACCCTCACTTGCACAGTTTAATAAAAATGAGATAAAACGTGAGTTGCTTTCGATAAGGACGTCTGCCAAATGTTGTAAATAGTGGGATTTAGAGTTGAAAATAGAGGAACAAATCCATATTAAAGGGGTGGTAAAACACGATTTCACTTTTCTAACTTTAGCTAGCCCCTCCTTGAACCGCCACCTTATTGTGGTGGAGGGGTTTGCGTGCCTGAATGATCCTAGGAGCTATGTTGTCAGGGGCTTTCTGCCCCTGGTAGGGTCTCCCAAGGCAAACAGTTCCTGGGTGACGGGCCAGACAAAGAGCGGTTCAATACCCCTTATGAAGAAAAATACAGCAAGGTCCGTGACGTCGCCCGGTATGGCGCAACCGGGGCCCCACCCTGGAGCCAGGCCCGGGGCTGGGGCTCGCATGCGAGCGCCTGGTGGCCGGGTCTTACCCCACGGGGCCCGGCTGGGCTCAGCCCGAAGGAGCGACGTGAGACCTAGGACACGCTGGAGGGACTATGTCTCTCGGCTGGCCTGGGAACGCCTCGGTATTCCCCCGGAGGAGCTGGAGGAAGTGTCTGGGGAGAGGGAAGTCTGGGTGTCCCTGCTCAGACTGCTGCCCCCGCGACCCGGCCCCGGATAAGCGGTAGAAGATGGATGAATGGATGGATGAACTTTAGCTAGTGTGTAATGTTCCTGTTTGAGCATAAACAACATCTGCAAAGTCAAAGGGAGATATTTGCTTTTAAAGTAATCCATTTCTAAGGACTACAGCAAACAGCCGGTAAGGACTACACGACATTCCTCCTGCGTTGCTGACGTCACTAACCCAATATTTACATAAACCCCTCCTCCGTGAATATTAAATAGGGGGGCATGACCATTTTATATTGCTGTGGAGAAGAGTTGTTGTGGTATAGTTAGTAGGCTGGAGTGTCGTTGAAGCGATGCCGACGAAACGCTGTTATTTTCATCCGGATTGCAGGTCCACTTTGTTCAGCCTTCCTAGGGACGGGGAAGTTAGGGGTCAATGGTTAAAATTTATTTTTAACTCGGTCCCTCCTAATTATTACCCAAATCTCGCTCTCTGTTCACGAGTTCAATGCAGGATTCGCCCAACGGCTTGTCCTGACAGATGGAGCAGTTCCAACTTTAAAAACAGAAGCTGTTTACGGGCCACAACCTGTAAGTATGATTTATTATATTCATTGTTTCTAATACCACCAAAGCACAGACTACTGGTGAAGGTAAGGGGCGTGACGTTTCCTAAAAAACGTGCAGTAGGCGGTTAGCGAATCACAACACACTGGGCCAGCTAACCAATCAAATCCCATTGCTATTTTTGAGGGACTGGCTTCATAGAACCCGGAAAACTATCAGACCGTTTTACAAGGAGGGACAGAGCAGTGTAGAATAAAGGGAAAATATATGAAAAATAATGCATTATTTTAAAAAAAGAAGCATGAACACATGTTACAGTGCACCCCACAAACACAATCAAGCCTTCGAAAAAACGTGTTTTACCTCCCCTTTAATGTCATGCCTTTTGGTATATGTTCAACATGCACATATAGATGTCACAGTCTGGTATCCACATATTTTTGGTCATACAGTGGACAGTAAATAAGCTATGAACAGTCTCTCTCTCTCTCTCTCTCTCTCTCTCTCTCTCTCTCTCTCTCACACACACACTCTCGAACTTAATAAGACTTCATAATAATAACTTGTGATGTTACCAAGAAACTCCAAATGGTTCCTTGTGAAAACAGACCTAAGAAAACGATGAAACTTTCTCTCCTTCTGCATAGATTTCGAAATAAAATTCCTAAAAAGCCCACATCTTCTGAATTATGATCATCTTTTAATGAACACAGAGCGGTTTTGAGCAGTTCTCTGCAGCAGTATAATATGAAATTATTAAATATTCTACTTTCTGTGCTGTCTCTGTAGAAGGATTCTACAAAGTAACCTCAAAGATTACTTTAGATGTGCAATATGAATATAAAAAGGGATGCCGGTTTGAAACATCTATGGTAAACACACCAGTGCTTTAACTGCTAATATGCTCTAGCATGAAAGCTTGGTTAGCATTTCTGATGTGCCAAACCTTTCCTTTTCTTTTTCCTTTCACTGTAAATTCTATCTTATATCACTTTGTCTCATGATATGTATGATATGTATGTATGAGAGAGAGAGAGAGAGAGAGAGAGAGAGAGAGAGCTCATTAGCACTGTGCACATGTGGTATACAAGTTAGCAATATTATACAAACCCCCTTGTCTTCTAATGAGCCTAGGGAGATTTTAAAGCAATTAAGTCTTGTCACTTTATTAATCTCATACCAATTAGGCCTTTTCTAAGCTAATGGCACTTCAACTAAATAGGTGAATTCTCTAAAGTAGTTTAGATGTGTAATAAAAATCTATCAAGCACCTTTTATCTATCGAGCACCATTGGAAACCCATTGAAATGAAAGATTTTAGAACAGAAATATCTAGTTTACGCTCCAGTTGCAAGGTTGGCTTAATGATATTAAGTAAGAAATGAAACACTTGTAGTTAGAGAAAAGAAAAGATCACGTTTGATGAGGTAGATGATCATTTATCATTATTTTATATTTGTTGGCTATTGAATGCCAAATTTTTGTTAACAGTTTATAGTAGTGTAGTTGGATATCCATGAAACAAGCTCCTGTTTTTAGTTTATAGACAGACAGACAGACAGATAGATAGATAATATTTTATACATGCAGAGTAAAAAGTAGTTCTTTTTTAGCAATAAAAAAACCTCACACTTCATACTTTGTTTAGTTATTTACTGCATTATTCAATTCAATTCAATGTTATTTGTATAGCGCTTTATACAACAATCATTGTCTCAAAGCAGCTTTACAGAACATAAGAAATATTTATCTCCAATGAACAAGCCTGAGGTGACTGATGTGACTGCGGTGAGGAAATACTCCCTTAGATGGAAGAGGAAGGAACCTTGAGAGGGTGTGATTTATATATTATTATAAACACCGGAGAGTGTTATTATGAATAATGTCCTTTCTATAGTCCTAGTCAGAATTTTTTTATTAAATGAAATAATAAATCCAGTTACCATGAAACCCTCCTTGATAATAATGTAGCTGTTATGATGATAATGATGTATAAAATTTACTCCTATCAATACACAGATGCTTCAGGGGGAAGCGTTTCTCTGTTCCACAGCATGAAATTCTCTTAACCTGTCCAGCGTGGGTGTATTTGTGCTCCTGACCTCCACCATGAAGTACAGGCAGCTAGTTTCAGAAAGAAAATGTGTTAAATATTAAAATATCTCAAGCACATATTCGCATCTAGAATAGATCTTGGGTTTCTATGTACTGAACCTTTTGATAATCATCATGCAAGAAATAATGATTGACCGAGATCTAATTATTGCTTTTAAATAAATGAAATAATAAATGAAAGTTAAACGAAGTAACTAAGAAGTGTGTTTGTTATAATGGATGATTACAGTAAAATCTAATTTTGGACATTTTCACCTCGACAATCAGTTTAATGGAAATAAAGCAGTCGAGATCGATGCTGACTGAAGAGAAGACTTTAAGAACTTTAACAAAAATATTAAATGAACAGGAATTACAAACCTTTTTTTTTTCACACAGTCCTTCCACTTTACACAGGCTCAAAATCAATTGGACAAAATAACATAATTATAAAAATGAACTAATATCATAATTATTTTTGTTTGTACCTGCACATGATATTTCACATGGCAAGTTGAGTCTATTTCTTAAAATATGTACAAGCTAGTAACCTAATTTAAACCATAAATGTGACCCTGACCAGGCAGTTACTAAGGAAATAAGAGTGAATGGTGTCTTTTTGGTGAATTTGCTGCTTTAGTTTGCCAAAAAAATCTGCTGTATTGCTTCTTTATGATACTATTATTATATTATTATATATAATAGTATTACTGCTATTAATAGCCTGTAATAGTACTCTAGCTAGGAGTTTGTGTTCACGCTGTTCTGTTTCCGAATATGCCGCGTCAGTTAACATTTTATTCTTCCTTTGTATGTTTTTGTATTTTTGTGTCTATTCTTGTTTACTTTTGCTTGATTTTTTTTTAAATTATAGGATTGATTTTTTTAGTAGACTCATTTGTTGTTTTTGTATCACAAATTTTTTTTGTTTGTTTCATTTTATTTGTTTATATTATTACTATTGTGTATAGAGTTTATCCTGTATTTGCTATAATTGTGTTTTTTTTGTTTTTGTTTGTTTGGTTAACTGAGCCTGAAAATACCAGACAAAACCTATTAGATTGTTCTACACCATGATGTGTATCTTTGTTGTTTTCTGACCACACATTCGCTCTGACATGAAGTTTAATCCTTTGTATTAATTTACACCTGTGATACACACTGAATCACTGCTGTGTATAAGACTAAGTTTGTCCAGCCGGTGCTACTGAACAGAATAAAAATAAAACTGACAAAACTGAACTTCAGACTGCAGCATTTGTCAGTGTGTGGTCTTCAGTGTGGTGTGTAGTATTTTCATCCTGCTGCAATATATAGAGTTTTCATCATCATGTAAACTAGTTTGCTGTCTGTACGCCATTAACATGTGAATGTAGTACTGTAGAACTGTGCATTGTTTTCCAGTCACGACTTGGGTTTTTGTACTTTAGTCATGCTTGGATGAGTGGCTGTGTGTGGGTGCTTGTAAGTGTGTGTGTCATTTGTGTGTGTGTGTGTGTGTAATTTGCATTTTGGATTTGTAGAAAGAAACCAATGTCCAAAAACTTGCAGTAGAACTGATCAGTGCAGCAAGGTCTGTTCCACAGGGAACGTCGTCCTCACTCGATTTTGTCCTACCAGCTCCTTCATCTGACCTTCTTCACAGCAGCCAGATTTGTGACTCATGTGGGTCAGTGGGTTTGATATAAACGCTGTCTGAGTCACAGAAATAAAATCAGCGATTGAGGAAGTTCGCAGAATATTCGAGCGTCATCGGGTTTATTGAAGTTGACGCCAATTACAGGCTTTAACATAGTGGAAAAGTTGAAAGGGATTGACCTTTAGTGTGACTGGGCCCTGCTGGTTCTTGTACAGTTCAATTATTTTTGTTATTTTCTTACAGAAGGAAAAGTAGATGCACTGACATAATCCATCCACACATAGAGGTTTTTTCAGCAGAATACAATTAAAAGTTTGAATCTCGTAATTTTAATATAAGAAATATGGGATAAATAATTAAATAGATAAACAGATAAACAAACACACAAACAAACAAATAAATAAACAACTAAATAAATAAATACAAAAATAAATAAAAACAGCTAAGCAAATAAATAAATAAATACAAAAACAACTAAGCAAACAAATAAATAAATAAAAATATCACAAATTCTATCTGGTAGACATTTTGTACTAATTTTATGCTTGAAATGATCCTCTTCTATTAGCGTATAATGTTCCTTCTTTCTGGAAATAAATGTCTTGCATAATCTCAATTATTTGTGAATCAAATTTGAATCCAATTTCCAGGATCAGAACAATAACCAGAAACAGGCTTAACATCTTAAAATCTTTTTTTAATAAGCGCATAACTCAGCATTATACAAGACCTTGGCATTTGTTTATAAAACGGAGAACAGCTCCGGCATGATCGTGTGGTTTATTATCTTACATACTCCAGTAATTCAGTGAAAAATGTGCAACACTGGAAACCTGATTGTAAATAATAGTAAAACATTATAATAACAGTAACATGAATAATCCTGCACTAATACTTATGAAATATGGATTAATAATGTGTTAAGGAATGAACTAATCACAAACTAACAAAGAGCGCACTTTAACTACGGGTCTTATGAATTCATGCGTCATTAACGACCACCTTATGTACACTTTAGTACTTGTTTGTTAGTCAATGTCTTAATTAACACATAGGACTAAATTCAATCAAACATTGAATTGAATTGCGGTTTTAACAACGGTCATTGTCTCAAAGCAGCTTTACAGAACATAAATATAATACAAAAAGTTAAAGATTAATATTAGACTTATATTTAAATATGTTTGTATTTATCCCTAATGAACAAGTTTGAGGTGAGTCATGTGACTGTGGTAAGGAAAAAACCTTGAGGAACCAGACCCAAAAGTGAACCTCATCCTCATTTGGGTGACACTGGAGGGTGTGATTATAAACTGTTATAAACACTGGAGTGTCTTATTATAAATAATGTCCTTTCTATAGTCATACAGGAACAGATACAGATACAAAAACATGCTCTATTAGAATGAATATGAAATAATCGTTTAAAAATAGTCGTTTATATATTATAATTTGCCGTATGCAGAACAGCTGCGTACACACACATCACTGGATGGAGCTGGATTACTTTCATCATTTACACTGATTTCTCCATCTCAACCAATTTCTTGTGTCTTTCTCCAGTCGTTGCTCTTCAACTCTCTTCACTGTAGAACTAGTACACGCTCTGGGTGGCTCAGGGGTTAGTTGATGTATTAATTAACACGTCCGTCTAAACTACAGTACATCAACATTCTCTATGATGAAGAGAAAGAATCTGAATTAAACCTGTATTATTTCAAATTGTTTATATAATTTTCCATGTGCAGAACAGCTGCGTACACAAACATGACTGGAGGGCTCAGGATGGATTCTTTCATATTAAGTGTAATTAATTTATTTAAGTCAATTACTGCTTTTAAATGTTAATAGATCATATTGTACAGTATGCTAAGTGAGTAAAAGTGACTATTGATTTCACTCACTTCACATTTGTGAGTAAATGTACTCGTGCTATAACGTGATCTGAAGAGAAAGAAACCGAGCACGACGTATCAACAATCTGAAATGAATTCACAATCTTTCTCACAGATCATGTTTGAGTTTAGCCCGTCGTGTTAATTATTACAATGACTAACAAACAGGCACTAACATGTACTTAAGAGGGTCGTTATTGATGCCATCAAAGACTCATGTCCTACTTAAAGTGAGCTTTTCATTAGTCCATGATTAGTATATGCCTTAATGAACTCTCATATTACAGTAAGAATGAATTCAGATATTAGAGCATATTATAGCATATTATAGAGCATATTATATTATTTTATTAAATAATGCTTCGGTTATATAATCACAATTCATTATGTTAGGAATAAAACACCTGGGAATATGCTGGTTAAGGAAAATACTGACAGAGACAGAACCAGGCTACAATGAAGGTGATTATTTTCATTAACCATCTGTACACTTTAATTCACTGACTTTTCATTCATTATATACATTTCACTATAAATAGCCGTTCCAGTTCTCTCCAGCTTCTTGTTTCTCCTCTCCCTTGTTACTATAGAAACGATAACGTATAATAAGTTAGGCAGTAATATAAACCTGTGACTTTCTGCAGGAGGAACTGCTGTCAAAGCTGCTTGTATAGAAAATAAATCAACACCTTCTGACCAGGTCTGGATGTCCGGTTTCTGTGCTTGTACGATGTGTCCGTCTTTGCCTGCAGGTCTGGGAGTTTATAATGAGCTAACTTGTGACTGGAAAAAAAACAACACCTCACTCACAAGAAGCCTTCAGGCTGAGAAACTCATCCAAACCCCAGATGTTCGTTGTAGTCAGATTTTTAGCTTGAACAGAAAAAAAATGCTACAACAGAATCATTTCTAATGCAAAACATTTCCAAATTGTTAGAAATGTAGAGAAAGTTTGATTATAGGAGGAACAGGTTAAGGAACTGGTGCAGGTACCTAAGAGCATCAGTGGATTTAAAGCAGCACATTCGAGAAACTACATGCTGCTAGATCACCCAAGCTGTCATCTGTCCTCATCCTCCTCAACCTTTCAGCAGCACTTGATATGGTGTCTACCACAAGATTCTCTTGTCCACCCTCAGGAGTCTTGGGATTTGTGCTTCAGCGTGGGAATGGTTTGCTTCCTACCTGGAAGGATGCTCATATCAGTTAACATGGAGGGGAGTGACATCTGTCCCACAGGGCTCAGTACTTGGTCCTCTTCTTTTTGGTCCTGTATACTCACTCTCCTGGTAAAGGTTTTCCTCACATAAGTTCTCTTGCCACTGCTATGCCAATAATACACAAGTTATCTTCTCTTTCCCACCATCAGTTACCACAGCTTCTGATTGGATCTCAGCATTTCTGTCAGACATATCATCGTGGATGACAGCTTATCAGTTGAAGTCCAATCCTAGCAAAACTGAACTGCTGATCATCCCAGGTGATTCATCCCCAGATCATGATCTTGCAATATCCCTGCTTAATGATCTGATATCACCTTCAGTCACAGCTCGCAACCTTGGGGTAACCATGGACAATCAACTGTCTTTTTCCTCTCATGTTGCTAATGTGACAGGCTAATGTGACAAAATTACAAAGATCCGGCCATTTTTGTCCACACAGGCTGCTCAGGTACTTGTTCGGTCTCTTGTCATCTCAAGACTGGACTACTGTAACTCACTGCTGTCAGGTCTACTCTATGAACGCAATTCCTCTTCTGCAAATGATCCAAAATGTAGCTGCACGCCATTTTTCAACCTGCCGAAGTTCTCACATACAGTCGCATCCCGCTGCTGCGGTCCCTTCACTGGCTTCCGTTCGCTGCACGCATTAGATTCAAAACACTGATGCTTGCCTACAAAGCCAAAAATGGACCAGCTCCTTCTTACCTCAAAGCCCTCATCACACCTCACACTGCACCTCACACCCTCAGACCTACCGGCACTGCTCGACTGTTCCCACCATCTCTCAGGGTAAGAGGCAAGTATACTAAAAGACTCTTTTCTGTTCTGGCACCGAGGTGGTGGAATGAAGTTCCACATCATCTTCAAATGATGGCTGAAGACCTACTTCTTCATGAAAAACTTGAACTGGCCCTTTCTCCCATGTCTGTTGTATGTGCTTATTATTTAAAAAAAAAAAAAACTTTGAACAGTGATTTAGGCTCATGGTATATTAAGTCTATAGCCTAGTGCTATAGAGACTTAAGCACTTGTGTATGTCACTCTGGATAACAAATGCTGTAAATGTAAATATAAATGTAAGCATCAGTCCAGCCCAGTTTGATCTGCCCAGCCCAGTTTTTGTTGTTGTTGTTGTTGTTGTTGTTGTTTCAAAAAATATATAATTCTACTGATAGGATTGAACTTCATTCTGTAACTTAAAATGAGAATAAACATTAAACCAGTAGATTTCATTACTTCCTGACTTTTTGTCTTAGTTTTGTTCCAGACATTCCTCTGAGCAAGCAGTGACTCATGAACGTCTTGTACTGAGAACAACAAACAATCTGGAGGTTTATTTAGTGTTTTTTTTTTTTGTTTGTTTTTTGAATAAGCAAATGGAAACCTTATTCACAATATTCTCCTTTTTCTATTCACAGCAAAATTACCAGTTTGATTTGCACAATAGTTTACACACAATGATGTACGACTGTAGCTCAAAGTCCTTGCGTTCATCGGTTTTTACTTCGTGTGGTCTGGGTGAGTGCGTGTGTGTGTGTGTGTGTGTGTGTGTGTGTGTGTGTGTGTGTGTGTGTGTGTGTGTGTGTGCGTGTGTAAATGCAACACTGAGTCCAATAAATGAACCCGTTGATTTTTGGCTCATTGAAGATATTTTGAAGTGAGTCACAATTCTTGCTAACCATCCATCCATTTTCTGTAGTGCTCCTAATTTAGCTTAAAAATTCTTAACCACGAATCTTATCTTAAGAGTGATTCAGGACCAATTACAGAGAAACTCTGAGCAAGAAAAATACAAACACTTTTACCTCAGAGAGGAGGCGGAGTTTAACCCTGTTGCTAGGTATGACACATTCTGTTGAAGACTGTGATTGGTTGTGCAATAAAAAAAGAGCTCTATTAAAATCTGGTCTATTATAAGACTTCACTTTGTCTCTATGTTAAGATATTTGAGACTATATCGTGTAGGGATTACGTTCTTGACCGATCATATTAGAGATGTTCTAACATCTGTATGTTATAAATGTAATAAATGTAATGTAAATGTAAATGTAAACATCTCCGACACAGCGCAGAAATGTCATAGAGACAAATTATATCATTTCAGCTCTGTTTCAGAGATGTTAGTGTATCTAGTGTATCTGATGTAAATGCCATATCAGCAGTGTGTGTGTGTGTGTGTGTGTGTGTATATATATATATATATATATATATATATATATATATATATATATATATATATATATATATATATTATGAGATTTATGTATATATGAGGTATATATGATTGATGAATGAATGAGTTAAGATGCTTTGAGAATAACTCTTATCTTTACTACGATCTATTCTTTTATTTTAAGGGGATTTACAAGATTTCTAAGAATTTTCGTAGAATTATGTCACTGGGAAAAACACTTTACACTAAGAAACTTTATGTATACGGGCCCTGGAGTCTAACCCAGGAGACTCAAGGCAGGAGACACCCTGGGCATGTTGCCAACCTGTCACAGGGCTACAATCACACACACACCCTTTCACACACTACAGACAGATGTGGAGAAGTGAATCAGTCTACAACACGTGTCTTTGGATAGGAAACCGGAGAACCCGGAAGAAAACCCCTGTAGCCGCGGGAGAACATGTAAACTCTACACACACACACACACACACACACACACACACACACACACACACACACACACACACACACACACACACACACACACATACACACATACACACAGGGTGGTGCTGAGAATCAACCCCAAACCCTGAGTTACACCCCTGCTTTATTGCTGTATTTTGTTTAAAAACTATTTTTTTTAAAAAAAAAAACATTAAATATTTTAACCATTTTGTTGTTTTTCAGGTGTTTATATTTGATCATTTTATTCCTCGTGGTATTCTTTACACAAGGACATTTAATCTTTGTGATAGGAAATTCATCTGGATCTGGACATGTTTATGAACGCTTCTGGTTAAAAGTCAGGATGTGAAGTACACTTTTGAGACTTTTTTTTGTCGTATAAGTAAACACGATCTATAATATATAATGATAATTAGGGTTAATATTTGTGTAGAAATTAATTCATTAATGCAGACAAAATAAAATGTAGCCAGTTTTCCATTCATGGGTTTGTTTTGTGTCAAAGGATTTGTTTAAATGTTCTCGTGCCAATCATCAAGCTTAGATTAAATTTGGCTTTGTTTTTTGTCATGATGTTTTGTCAAGATATTACAGCAGTGTAGGTGGTTTAGAAGTGAATACATTATTTGGAGTTTTGTAGCTTGTATTTATTGGACTCATTTGACTGTTTTTGTCCCACAAACCTGTGTGTTATGTATTAGATAACCGAGTGTGAGTCATTAAAACAGAGCACAGAGGTGCGATGGATATAATAAAGGAGAAACACGTGAGGTTGAATGACTAACAAAACCTGTAGGAGTATGTGTGTGTGTGTGTGTGAATGTGTGAATGTGTGAGTGTGTGCAAGTGGTGATACGAGTGGAGAATGTACACATAACGGACTAATACATAAAACATAGGGCAAAAGGTCAGGGATCTGCCAGAGGTGACACTGAGGTCATTAAAGATTATAGATAGATAGATAGATAGATAGATAGATAGATAGATAGATAGATAGATAGATAGATAGATAGAAAGATAGACAGACAGATAGGAAGACAGATAGGAAGACAAACAGACAGACAGACAGACAGATAGACAGACAGACAGACAGACAGACAGATAGAAAGATACATAGATAGATAGATAGATAGATAGATAGATAGATAGATAGATAGACAGATAGACAGACAGACAGACAGACAGACAGATAGACAGACAGATAGACAGACAGACAGATAGATAGATAGACAGACAGACAGATAGATAGATAGATAGATAGATAGATAGATAGATAGATAGATAGATAGATAGATAGATAGATAGATAGATAGATAGATAGATAGATAGATAGATGTTAGTTTGGTTAGTTGGTTAGTACATTTTGTGTACAGAGATTTTTAATTATTTCATTCAGTTTAATTTTTTTTTTTGTTATGTGTATTATGTGTTTGTGTTTTTTGTGGGTGTGTGTTTATGTTTGTATGTGTGTGTGTGTGTGTGTGTATACCTGTGTGCATGTTCTATGCTTCCTTTGAAGTAGCGTAAATCTGTTTCATTTTTAAAGGTTCTAGACAGCACGTGTTAGCTTGGTGTCAGTAGCGCTGAGAATGACAGTATTAGAACAGTCAATGATGTCTCCAGTGTCACTTCACCACCTGTCTCACTGAATATCATTACTTATCATGATATGAAGAGAAGACGTTACTAGTGTCCAGTTGCTATGGTAATGTGAAGAAGGAAACATATGGCTGTGTTCGTGTTTCCATCGCTGAGGTTACCAGGATACAGCGATACGGCTACGGTTCGAAATAGAAAGCAGCGGAACAGGATTTAGACCAACCCACGTTTCTTTTTCTCTTTTTTTTGTTCTTTAACAATAGCATATGGGAACTCTTTTTTTCATGTGACTTTTTTTATTTGTAACAGAAAATGACAGCAGAGCTCAGAGAAATTTTGTAAGGGGTTGGATGGATTTTTAACAGCAGAAGTCCAAAAATGCTGTGCGGTAATGAGGCGTGATCTAAAAGCTGTAAGGTCACACACCTCGGGATGAAACGAGCCGAATTTAATGGAGTCAGGAGTCACCGTATGTGTGATCTTTGATCCTGTTTACTTAAATGGACACATCAAAAGTTTGAGCTAATACGGTTTCTTTTTATCACGTCACTAAGGAAAGGTTGAAGAAGAAGAAGATGAAGAAGAAGAAAAAAATGCTTCCTGATTGTTTTTTCCATGTGCCCTTGGCCTGTTAGATAAGTGCATGTGAGTCTCAAGGTGCCTGTTCCACCATGTCTCAGAAACTCCAGAAGAAGTTACTGTGCACAGAAACAATAAAAGCAACTGCCTGTCATCTTACGCCTACTCAGACCTGAGCATGAGGAGCATGAGGAACATGAGGAACTCAGATAAATACGTGGCTGTAGGACACGATGGTCTGATTCTGTATTTTTTCTAAAACCTGTCCCACAGAGAGACTAACATTCACCATCGCCACATATTACACAACCAGGCGCAGCAAAACAAGACGGATTTTAATATCGCCCACCAATCATCGGTTTAACATAACCTGAATAATGCAACAGCGAAGGAACACTGCATCAGTCAGGGTATAAAAATACATTTTTGTGTACTCAACACTCACAGAGGAACATTTCTGTCCTCTGTGTTGAACAAGGCACAGGATGAAATCATCGGTGTGTAACATTTGTTTGGAGTTCATTTTCATATGAGTCACCAAAGAAGGTTTGATCCTTAACTCTGCCTTTAACCTTAACCTTGAGACGTGGAAATGATTGCTAGT